>NC_081411.1:185360976-185531448 GCF_030272615.1 Cryptomeria japonica | reverse complement strand
ATTGTGTTATACTAGTCTCTTTGATGAAGTTATTTTGAATAACATAAATTGATTAATTTTTAAAAAATGGCATTTGTAGAATGACAAAAGATAATGTAAAAAGGTTTTGTTTGGAAATTTATCCATGAACCAACATAATCAGGACACGTCCATTATCTATTGATTCATAATTGCTAACATCTAAAAAACCAAAATTATGAAATACGTATTCAAGTCTTATATAGGTCTAATGATATAAATGGGTTGAAAAAGATTAGATAATTAGGGATAAAATATAAAAATCAAATTGACACATTAAAAAATATAAACACGCGTGTCTTATCTGTGTTTTTTAAAGCATACATTTTTTTCTAGAGCCTTATTAAGTCACAACTAATAAGAATTGAACATATGAAGCAACACTTCGACACAATAGAAAAATTGTTGAAATGAATAATTGTTTTCCTAGGAATTTATTCAAGAGCAATAATAAGATGTGTGGCCCTGGAACATCATACTTGCAATTTTTTTATTAGTAACCACTCACACAAATGGATACCATAATGAAACATATGAATTAAATAATTGATTTAGAATTTTTTTGCACCTCTCCTTAGTTTTGGCTAACATGTACATGGAACATTTTTAAAGAATATTTTGTCAACTCCTTTCAATGCAAATTCAGTTGGTGATAAAATCATGTGGATGATATCAACATATGTTGCTTTGGTAAATTTAAACTTTAGCCTGCTCTAAGCTTAGAGAGACCACTTATGAGGGGATAACCCATAAGCACAATGGCTCAACAAAGGCACAATGGCTTGTAAGATTATTGACCTAGTTTGGGTTTGATCCTTGCTAAACACCACAAGTACACTTTTCCCTTATTAGTTTGTGCCAAGCATGCGCACATGCACATTAATTTTTCCTATGATTTTAAGCATTGTATTTATCATTTACCAACTTTTTTCTCAAGTACCTTAGTCTATGTGTATCCTTTCCCTTCTCTTTTTAGATGGTCTTAGTCTACAATATACTATTCTCTCCTCTTACTCTCTACTTCTACACCATTGATCATAGAATGCAATTCAAATGTTGATTCTGAAAACTTGAACATAATATTAGATCTAATAGTATTATTGAAGAGCATATAGATTATAATAATCAAACATTTTTCCTTATAAACTATTTTTTGTAATTTTGTACAAAATATATTTTCAAAAATTAATAATAATCTATTAACATAGCTTTTTAAAATAATTTTGTTTTATTTAGTCAACACTATTTTGTAAGGAACAGAAGTTTACAACTATCTACTATTAGTTTTATAGAGATGGAGCTAATGATAATTATATTTGGTTTTGTACAGTTTTTCAACATAAAGGTCTTCGTGCTCCACAAAGAGAGTACGATGGAGATCAGGACGACAATGACCCAGGTATAGACCCGAACGTTATGTTGAATGCTCTTATTATAGGATATGTTTACATGTATCTTGTGATTTTGTTCAGTCAGCAGCATTAAAAAATTGCTGGAATTGGAGGAGGACGAGGCAGCAGTAGCAGTTTTTATATGCGGTGATCGGAGCACAGGCAAGTCGAAAGCTGGAGATAAAGTGTATTCGATGCTTGAAAATGAGCTCAAAAACAAGAAATGGAAGCAATTGAAAATAGAAATATCTGGGATGGACAGTGCGAAAGAAGGCTCCATATCAAATACAGACATTGTTCCTGGTCTGCGATCGCAAATTTTACAGAATCTGGGATTAAAATATATTTCACCAGACATTGAAAACGATGGAGATTGGAAGAAGCAGCTGCATAAGGCTTTTAATGTCTTAGATGAAAAACATGCTATCGAGAATGTATTCATGTACATTGAAAATATCCCCAGTGCTGAAATCCTTGGTAAACTTTTGCCAAAGAGGAACTACGGACTGAATCGCATCAGACTTCTGGTTACGACTCGCGAGAAGGATGTAATATCTGCTACGGAGGGCACCAATTTTAAAAGACATCTGTATGCTATGAAAGGTTTGGGTTACAAGCAAGCTTTGGAATTCTTCAAGAAAAAGCTTTCGTTGAGTAACATTAACAAACCTCTTGTATGGAACATTATAAAGATTTGTAAGGGCTATAAGCTTCAAATGAAAATTGTTCGGGACCATTTGGTTAAGTATTACAAAGACGAGGAAGCATTTAGCAGATTGTTAGAATGGATTGAAACAGAGAAGCCTAGTTTCGAAGTACTGAGTGAGTACTTGGGGTGCGAAGGAAAATTCCTCCGTCAGTCTATAACCACCCAAGATGCACTTCTGGACATTTGTTCATTTTTCAATAACAGGGAGTGGGATCATGTGGCCTGCATATTTGAAATCGATGTACTGGAAAAGTTGAAAGAGTTGGAGCTAGTGAAAAGAGAATCAACTAAAGTAGTTGTCCCTGCTACAGTCATGCCGTACTGTCTCTCTCTTGCAAAAGGAGTTCGAACAACTACTGCCGCTGAGCTCCATGCTTTGCTGGCAAAAAATAAGGTAGATATTGAGTATTCTTAAATTCATTCTATTCAAAAGCCATGAGTCCATGTAAGGTTTTAATATTTTTTAAGAAATGATTTCCCACGTGATCTTGTTTGTTTCCGAAGCTTCACGCAATAAAAGGAATCTGGCTTTTAGAAAACAAGTTCCCATTCCCTATTTCTGCACAACAGCTGGATGACATGCCGAATCTAAGAGTTCTTGGTTTAGGAGACTGTACAATTGTGGATGGTGAATGTAAAAGAAATTTCAAGCATCTTCGATATTTTCAAGCTGGAAGAATTCAACAACTGCCCTTCGATATCGCTCACATGGAGCACCTAACCTATTTGGATAACAATTCCAACAACTACATGGGGGAGACCACAAAAAATGTAAGTGTCTCTTTTACTTCCTTTGTTTAGAAAGAATATTAGGATTCTCAAATTGGAATATTAAGCTTCATTTTAAACTCGTAATAGCTTGTCAAAACTTTTGTGGGTGTCTTCTATCATTAATATTTCTGAGCAGTTTTCACTAATCTTTGAGAGTAAATGATAATGTGATTGAACAGTAGACATGATACGTCTGTTGTTTATACCGTTTGAACAAATTAGAATATACTGTTTAAAACCAAAATAAAGTGTTTTCTCATCCATATTTTGGATCAACTCATTTTTCTCTTTTCAGGTTCCAACAACTCTCAGGATGGTGAAGTCAACGGCATTAAATTTGGAGCATTACAGTGATTTAAATAATCTTCCCAAAGAATGCAAGCTTATAGAGTTGAATCTAGAAGGCAATGATATGGAAAATCTATCACTGAGCTCTGCCGAATTGCATGCTGTGGAGAAAATAGTTATAAGGAAGTGTAGCAAATTACTAAATTTGCCTAAAAGTTTTGGAAATCTCAAATGTTTGAAGAGATTGGATCTAAGCCACTGTGAAGAACTGACAGAGTTGCCATCGAATTTTGGATGGATAAGCAACCTGGAGAAAGTTAACTTGTCCTTCTGCAGGAGGCTAAAACATCTTCCCGATAGTATGAATTTGCTGACCTGCGTGAATGAAATTGATTTGTCATATTGCAGGAGCATTGAAAAGCTTCCTAAGCGCTTTTCTGAACTTTCCACATTGCGGGTGTTGAATTTAAGATCGTGTACTCATTTGTTGGAGCTGCCTGAAGAGTACCAAGGATTAGCTCTTGAGAAGCTTAATGTTGAGTCATGCAAGCGACTAAAAGATCTTCCAAAAAATGTAGGACAAAACCCTTTGATGCAGAAGACTGTGTCCTTGAGTTGGTGCTCCACAATAGCAGAAATACCAGAAGGATTCATCAGGCACATCAAAACTCATGTGGAAGAGCTTATTTTAATGGATTGCATCGGCCTGATCTCGCTACCAGATAATATTTTCATGGAACTGTCTGTTCTAAAAAGCCTTAACTTGAGCGGTTGTAGAAGCCTTCTAGGCCTGCCAAAGCAAATGCACAAACTCCAGCATCTAGAAAAGTTAAATCTGAGTTCATGTGACAAATTGGATGAGGCATCTATTCGACTGAGCCGGCTCCCAGCGTTAAAAGAATTGATTATTTTGAACTGTAAAGTACTGAAAGGAAACTGGTTAAGAAGTCTTAGTAATATACAGAGCCTGACATTCGTGGACATTTATGACAGCCCAAATCTGCAGAATACATGGAATCAAATGAAGATTGAGAACAAAGTTTTTCACTTCACAGCTTCAACAGGAGGGCCTCGTATCGTGCCTTTTTCTTTACCTCCTTCTACGTCTCACGTAAGCTTTTTGTCAAAAACATTTGCTTGCTTCTGCTCTTATACCGTAAACTTAACTTTTTATGCTCGGACTGATATAAGACCTCTTTAATTAGGGTAGATGTACATAGCTGGTATTGCTCGAGCATAAAAACCATATTTAAAACTACTTTTAACATGGATTTGTAAATTTAGATAGTTCGAACGAATGGTACATGACATTATATAATATAATCATTATATGATTTCCTTTCTATCGCTATTCTTCCAAGTTCTTTCTACGTATCAGGTGAACATTGAAATTTGAAACTTATATTATGCATCCACTAATAACAGCAAAAATATGTTTCTAGAAACATATGAGCATTAACTGTAAAATAATGTTGACCTCTGTCATGCTGCAGAAGTTGCGGATTGACAAGGAGATAGAGCGGGGAACCTTGGATTTCTTCAACAACAAATGGCATTTTATGGATGTCAGTGGAGGAGTTTTCTATCCATCTGATCTTGAGGTAGGGAGTACTGTAGTTATTATATTTGACAAGAATTATCAGGAGGAAGACCGGCAAGCGCTGATCAGAATACTAGCTGATCTCCAAGCAACATCCAATAGCATGCAGGTAATTTATATTGGCAAATTTTGTAGTTCACTGGCAACGGAACTGGTCGGAAAGTATCGTTTTTGCAGTGGTGATAACTATGAAGCTGAAGTGTTCTTTGAAAAGCTTTTGGGCATGGATCAGTCTTTCGATCATGTTATGATCTCTAGTGAAGTTAAGGGCAATGGAGAATTGAAATCCTTTTCAGACTTGACAAGCATAACAAAAGACAGTTTAAAGGCCATGACCAGGGATGTCCCAGAAACACAGTACCTCCATTTGAAGGAACTTTCTGAGGGTAATACCAAGGATAATGAGAAGTCCAATACAAAATTGCTTCAAGCTTTGTTGCTCACAAAGGAAATTAACTTCCTGATCACTAGCACGGCTCAGGTATTAATGTTTTCAGCTCAATACGTACGTTCTGAACATTAGTTCACTAATTAGAATTTTCACAATATAACTGTTATATAAGGAATCGTATTCGTGAAATTTGTTTGGCAGGTGGAAATCAAAGACCTTGAGGGGAAATTCGTTTTTCTCTTACTGTCATGGCCTCACAACATTGAAGTAGAATCCAAGGCTTTCAATGAGGTTTATGACAAGCTCAAGAAAATGTTGGAGGACAAAGAAATTGAAAACTGTATCGACCTTAAGGGAGAACCGATGACTTTCAGTGAAGTGTATGACAAGCACAAGAAAAAGGAGGACAAACCTATCAAAAGTCGTATCGACTTTGAGGTGGTATGGATTCCAATAATAATACATGGTAGAGGCACACGAGCTAGTCATTTAGACGGGATTAAGAAACTCAAGTGGCCATCGATTGCAGATCCTTGGTCCATCAATCCCTTAGCAATGCTTTATTTCCGAAGGCATCCTTGCTTCTATAAATTGCCATTGCTCATTGGTGTGCCTCCGAAGGGAAAGCTCCATTCGGAAAATCTTATTCCAAACACAGACGACAAAGAGAGAGAAATATGTAAGAAGTGGGTGACAAAGGCAGTGCAAGGAAGGGAAATGATGATGGCGAAGATGGAAAGAGAGATAACAAACATGAGGGTGACAGAGACAACAAATGTGCTATTCAAATTTATGGAGGAATGGGATAAGAAAAATAGCAGAGAGGAAAAGGAAAAATCAAAGTCCACATAAGCTTGCACAACATAGAAAACATATTACCTTTTACATTAAAAATGAACAACCTCTCTAGTTAGTTATGCATTCTCTAGATAAATGATCTTTCTTAAAAAGATTATAATGATGAGGTTTCTTATAATGCAAATATATTTTGTGATGTTTTGTTGATTTACAACTAATCAAATAGTAAACACATCCTAGATAGTGGTCCAAATAAAGTCCACTTTTGAAAATGTGTATAAAATTGAATATGCCTTTTATTTCATTCTTTTTGGCTCGTACTTGTTGGTATCATTGAGGTGTTTTCAATTTGATGCTCTTTAGTTTAAACGGAATATATAATTCGAAGGTGCTGCAAATTTCTTTATGAGTTTCCACTTTATTTATTCATCCCTTGTTCTTTTAGTTTTCTCGTGAACCTTGTGTTCACGATGTTATATTGTCCTATTATGTTGAAGAGCTTAACATATATATTTAATATTTATTTTATGTTTTAAGTTTGTTATGTTCAAATTATTCAATAAAGTATTTTATGGATTAATGGTAGTGAAATAATAAATGTTCTAATTAGATAAATCGGGTTAAGGTTCGAACTTTTTATTATAGTAGTCATCAAGTGGAAGAGAGGGAACTCACAAGCTTTGAGTCAAACAAAAGCATGTTATAATAAATATGAAATAGTAAATGTTAAAATATGAAAAGTAAATGTAATAAATAAAGATGTTTAGCTTTTAATTTTGGACTAAATAATAAATTAAGTTTGACATAGCATTGCACTTTACTTGACTTGTATCGAGAAAAGTGTAATATCTATCAATGTCTCATCTCGACACTTCAAAATTATGTATGTGATTTGAAGTCTTGGGTCTATAGATCAAGGTCAAATTCACACCTACATTAATGATTTGGAAGTTTACAGACTTATTCTTCTTAATTCACTTTATTTTCCTATATTTCATCTTCCTTTTCTATTATCTAATTATAACAATATTTAACATACCTTTGAAAGACAATTGTTGTATTTCAAAGGGACATTTTCATGTAGGTAAACCCAAGAAAGATGATCTAACACATTGAATAAAATAGATTTAGGGCATTTGAATGCTCCTAGAATTATTGCACAAATTTATATTTATTTTAAGTCACCAAACTAAAGTGTTTTGTTCCTTAAATAACAATGATATACAAAAAAATTTACTCAAAAAATAAGAAAATTTGAGGTGAATAAAAATGAATACATTTAATTGAAGGAAGGCATTAGGCAAATATAATTTCTTTACCATGATCTTTGTTTCTTCATCGACATATAGTATCATGCATTACTTTTTCCTCCTTTAATTCATGAGAATGTTCATTTTCACCTTATATGTCTCTGTGGAAACATACCATTCACCCTACATTAGAACAACTTCTTCTTTCTTACCATGTATTCTGATTGACATCTTTGGGATCATATAATGATACGTGATGGCTGGTGCTAAAGGCAACAACAAAAAAAAATTGCCATGACAAATCAACAACCCATTGAAGGGAAAATACTTTTACCCTATAAGGTATTGTTGGCCACATATTTAGTTTTCTTAAATATATCTTATTTGGTTTACTTAAATATATTTGATTGATTGGTTAAATTGATATATTACAAAAGTACAAATGAACCTTGTTTATATAGGTAAAGTGATGACTTCTAGGATGATAACTACCCTTGATATGAATATTAAATGCATGATACATAATGATTAATGCCTAAAGAAAATATTAATTAATGAGACATGACTCGTATCTTCTAGAATGCCACCTAGGATAACTAACATGATCCTATGAACATTATTAAATGAAAAGTTACAAAAAGAAAATTTAGGACACCTAACTTAAATGCAATCTAGGTAGGTCCTAAGTAAACTTAACATTTGAATAGGTTCTAACTATGAACTAGTTAACATATAACCACATTCACACCAACACCCCTAAGTGTAACTTAGGGATAAAAAACATTATGCAATGATGCAAGACTAATATAATGAATGCAATATGGGTCATGACTACTGGGCCATGTTAGGTACCCTTGCACAACTAATCATGAAACTAATCTCTCATAAACAAAAAAAATCAGAAAACCCTATGGGATAAAACTTCTTGCCAAAAAAGAGAGAATGAAAACCATATCCAAGTGAAAGACGAAGTGATGTATGGAGGTATCAACATCAATAGCCCCCAAGAACTACATCCATCACAAGAATCCAATCTATAGTCCCCCTTTATGAGGAAAAGAGGGAGACTATGTAGCCCCTCCATAATGAATAATCGCTTGCAAGAATGATATCTGTTTGAATAAAAAATACAATTCAGTGCTTACAAACCTCTTGTCTCCCCTTAGGAAGAAACAAAACCATGTATAAAGCTAGGAACATTTCCCATTCAAGATATGCTGTAAAAGGTGGCTGCATGAAGAATGATAATGGTGTCTCTGAAAAATGCTTATATATCTCCTTGTCCAAGTGATATGATAATGCCACAATCCAATCAGGTGCATTCCTAATCAAAGAAGAAGATGACAAATGAGAACTATGAGGAAATTGATGTAGAGCAAACTCCAAAGACGAATATGCTTAAATTTGTCCTCCAACCAAATATGTAAGACAATGACGGTCTTGCTGATCATGAATTATGGAAGTCTCAATTAATGAATCTAGAGAAGAATTCAAAAAAAGTGAAGGTGGGTCAACTATATCCAAAAAAAAACCAAGAATCCTTGAAGCAACCTCAACTGAAGTGTTGAAAGACTAGATAAAGTATCACAATCATGGGGTATCTTCTCCAAAGAATGATGAGGCATATTGAAATCTGAAATAGGATCATTTGGGAGTAGTTGAATATCAAGATCTCCATATAACTCTCAAATGTGACTCCAAAGAGCACGAGGACACTCAAAATCAACAAGAGACACCAAAATTTCATCATCAACATGCATACCAATAACACTTAAGGAATGATCCCTATTTCATTTCCAAGAAAATATCTTACTAGGTATGCTAGGTAGTGGAATAAGATCCTACAAATATGGCATTAAATGAAGCCCTCTAAGATGTGTAATGATGCCATCTCTCTATGTTGTCTATAGTCCCTCGTCTCCAGGATGATAAAAAAGGATGTAATAGAAAAACCATTGCAAACTATGATATTCTTCAAAATATCAAAGATAGAACCAAAACAAGATTGTAGAAACCTCTAACTATGATAAGAAACTAAAAGTGAAGCCAACCATAAGTTGTACCTCTCCAAGCATCAAGATATCTAAGTTATCATAAAAAAGCCACAATATGCAAAAACGCAATAGATAGTACCTAGGAATGAATTTGGAAAATGTGTATGGACTAAATGGTAGAGCTCCTCAATACCTTTTCAACATTGTAAGAATAATGAAAATTGAAGATCATGGCAAAAATTTATGAGGTCAAGAGTCCAAATAGAAGGGTTGACCTCAAGCTATGATTAGAATGATGAAGAACCCATAATGAAGTCATGGAAACCCCAAAGGATCAACCAAGAAATATGCCTTCCACAAGAGAATTTTACTACATGATCTTGCATAAACATGAGATTAAAATATTATAAAATGATGCATAAATTATAAACGTACAAATGAGCCTTTCTTATATAGGCAAGATGATGAGGCAGGATGACAACTACCCTTTATGCAAACATTCAATACATGATGCATAATGATTAATGCCTAGAGAAAATATTAAATATTAAGACATGACTCATATATTCTAGAATGCTACCTATGATAACTAACATGATCGTATGAACATATTAAATGACAAGTTACATAAAGGAACTATCTTAAAACTAACTTAAATGCAAGCTAGGTCCTAGGTAAACTTAACATGTGAATAGGCTCTAACTATGAATTAGTTAGAATACATTCACATTTACACCAACACCCTCCCTTTGGTGCAACTTTGGGAGAAAATTTATTAAATGAAAATGATGCAAGAATAATATGATGAATGCAATATGGGTCCTGACAACTAGGCAATGTTAGATACCCATACACAACTAATCATACAACTAATCACAAATGAATAAATGGAGAAAACCATGTGTCACAAAACTCCTATCCAAAAAAGAGATAATGTAAATCATTTGTAAGTGAAAGACAAAGTGATGTATGGAGGTCTCAACATTAATAGTGTTTTCACATAAGGAAAGTCGAAATGGTTTTGTTTATGTACAATAAGAAATATTAACTACCCACAAGCACTATCTCTCATCCATTGATCTAGTACCAATTTGAGATCACCCTACAAACACTACAACCCTCCAATGTTTTTCCTTGTCTTCTTTCCCCATTATTTATTTTTTGGAAAGTTATCGAGCTCTTATATTGTAACTATGTGAAAAAATATGTGGTTGTATAAATAATCTCTCTACCCTCTTATAAACATTTGTGGAATTTTAATGTAGAACGAGATTTTAGTACTTAATACTAAAATATTGATTGATCATTGATTTGTTAGCCCATATTAAAAGCAAAGGTGCTTATGTTTTGTGTTTCTTTACTACTTGTCTTAGAGAGCTCCCATTGGTTTAATTTCATGAGCAAGTGTGTAATTATCTACTTATGCATCTTAAATGAAAGTGGACTACTTGTGTGTGTTGAATAACCATTTTCCATATATGTTAGTTAATATTTTCTGTTAAATAAATGAAATTATGAATAGTACAAGTTGAGACAATCCCACCATAGATGTTTGGTTGTTCACAAAGGATGATTGGCTCCATATTATAGAGAAGGTTAGAAAGTTACAACTCTGTGGTGCTCCTTTGTCCACCCTTTTTCACGTGTTTCTTGAAACTCTATATTTATCTAAACCCTTAGATCTCGACCATACCCTTTCTATAAACTAATTAGCATAAGATAACATAGATGTTAAAGTTAAATATTGTTATAACACACAATAGAGTACTCAAAATAACTTACCATACACTTGTAGTACATTATATAACACTTGCAATAAGTTAAACATAAATTATAGTAACACATCTCACACCTATAGCACCGTACTATAATTATATAGGAAAGCATGTATGGGAAAACTTTCCAACAAACAAAAACTAAAACCAAAGAAAGATAAAGCCATGACATTGTTAGTTTTTGGTTACATAGGAGGGTCAGTGCAAGAAGATGAGTCCACTTTTTGGCCAAAAAGTGGAAGTGTTTTCCCTGTTTTTTAGATTTTGTCTCATTTGAGCTTAAATTTTGAAACACTTAGAGATTGAATCTTGGAAAAAGTTAGTAATATAAAAGATAGCCCTCTGAGTGTACTTTTCAAATATGTAATTTATTTTAATACCCACATAATAAAAAATAACTTTTTGAATGGAGTTCAAAAAACTATGTTTTAAAAATGCCTATTTCAAGACCATGCCATGCATGTGTACGACCCACACTTTTTCACACAATTAAAATTATTTTCTCAAACCGTTTTGGGAAATGGTTTGTAACACACTGAAGATTGATGAGCATATTTTTCTGTATTTTGTTTTCAAATTTTTTTTTTAATTAATTTTTTAATTGCCGTAATTATCTTTTTAAAAATTTGACGTGTACGACCCACATAATTTGACGTAAACTTAGCATTTTTTGAATTTATTTTTTTAAATAGAAAAGAATTTTGTGTAGATTGATGACATATAATTTTTTTTTCAAAATTCATTAAAATAAAAAAGTTATTAAATTAAGAAAATTAGTTAATATTTTAAATTTATGGACCTGATTTAGTATAAATTAAATGAAAAATAGTTAAAATAATCAATTTTTAAATTAATTTACATATTTAGAATCTAGACAGTATAATCTGAAATGGGTTTTAATTTCGTATAAAAATGCTTTGATTAGAGGCATGTAAACTATTTTAGAAGTTCATATTTGTGCTTTCATTCATGGAGCTTTGAATTTGCAGGTTCATGTCTCAGGTGTGGCCATCCCAGGCCTATCCTGGGCCTAATCCCGAGGCAAGTGGTGAGTTGTGGATTCAAATTTTACATAACAGGTCCCCATTTTATAAACGGGGGCCCGTTCCATTTTTTACCCGTTGGATTTAATAACGGGCCCCCGTTTTAAATAACAGGCCCCCATTTTAAATAACCGTTACTATAAAAAACAAGATAGATTGCATCGATTTACCACACTATCATTGAAATCCGTACTGACAAAGATTTTTTACATCATTTGGCAGTACTTTTTAATATTTTTTACATGATTTTTTGAAGAACTCAGTAAAAAGATATTATTTTTTGAAGATGAGTTTGTTAAAATGGGTTCTAAGCAACATCAAAAGAAAAAAAAGAGGACAATGATAGTGGATGAAATTCAAGCACAAAGAGAGAAGGAGGCAAAACGCCAAAGAGATCGAAGATCACAACAACGAGAATTGAATAACACTTCTGAAGCATCTAGTTCAGTGCCCATTGTAGATGAGACCATTGAAGACATCATGATGGATGCAAGAAATGTAGAACCACAAATGGGTATGACTTTTGATGCAAATGTTCATGTGGATGCGAATCCTGGTATGTTTTTAAATCCCGATGGCTATGATGCCAATCAAATTGCTGATTTAAATGAAGCTGGATATAAATTTCATACATCAATACGAAAAGAAATAAAAATTGAAAATATTACACCACCCTCTCTGAAAGAAAATGAATGTAATTTGTTTACTATTGATAGCAATGTGCTAGATAATCTTAATGGGTTAGTTTCTTGGACACAAATCAGAACACATGTGAACAGATTATATAAACAATTTTTCTATAATAAAAAGTTAGGATCCCAATGTCAATTAATGCTATAATTAATAAAAATGTTAAAAATGCGTAAAGTCATGAAAAAAATAGGTATTTATGCAAAACCAAAAAGAAAAGATGAATCATATAAGCAAGTTGTATCTATTGTTTCCAGTGCCATTGATTCTATAGGAAAAACAAGTCGATCTAAAGATAAGAATGCAGCACATAGAGTTATAATGACTACTATAGTTGACAAAATGACTGTCAGTAAAAGAATGTTAAGTGATATAAGTGGCTATTTGAACTTACATCATAGAACCTTGTCAAGAGCGGCCAAAAGAAGAGACACAATTGAAATTGATCCACTAAACCGTTGTTGGAGTTTTAGTGGTAGACTTCAAAGGTCGGACATGAAATTAAATGATGAAACTAAACAATTAATTGCAAAATTTTGGCATGATAACACTAGAGTTTCATCAAATGCTAGAGATGTTTTAAAGTTACAGGTGGGATCAAAAATTCGTGATCCTCATCCAAAACATCTTCTTGACATGACTCAAACTGAATTCTTTAAAAAATTTAGTGATGAATCTATGTTATTGAATTTACGAATTAGTCAAAGATCATTTGAAAAATACAATCCTTGGTATGTTAAAATCAATAAACAAAGAATATCTTGTTGTTGTAAAACTCATGTTCAGTTTCATTACTATTATGATGTTTTTCGATATATACGTTGTATGTTGCATGGTAATGATCTTGTGCAGGATTGTGGTGTTTATGTTCCACCTAAAACTATAAAAGATTTTATTGGAAGTTTATTTTGTAAACCACCTAATGAACAAGTATTTCTTTCCAATTCATGCATTTATGGCCTTTGCAATTTATGTGGGAACTATTCTTCGATAGGTGAATGTTTGCATGAACATGTTTCATCTGAGTTTGGACAAAAAATGGTTGATGTTAGGAGATTTAAAAATATAGAATACCCTCTAAAGGATGGAAAGATGGGGAAACATTTAGAATTGATTACAGAATAGAATAGTGTGAATGCATTTATTAGTGAGTTTAAAACTCATATTGTTCCAAAATATGTGAAACATTCCCAACATGTCCGATGGCTTGATGGATAGTTTTGCATATGCAAGAACACATTTCCAGTTGGAACAATAGTATCAGTTGTGGATTTTGCAGAAAATTATACTCTAAAACCACAAGAGGAAACTCAATCACAATACTACAACTCAGTGCAAGTGGCCATATTTGTGCACATTATATATAGACATGACCATGACAGTATAGAAGATAACATAAATTTTTTGAGGGAGTATCATTTCTATGTTAGTGATAATCGATTACACTCTTCAGAGTTTGTTCAACATTGCTTCGAGGTATTTTATGATAATCTTAAGGAAAGAGAAATTGACATGAAACAACATATGATATGGTTAGATAACTGCACTGGACAATTAAAAATTGCAAGAATGTTTTATTGGCTATGAAAAGTTCACAAGATAACCAATGTCCAACATTTATGGAGTTTTTTTGAAGCGGGACATGGTAAGGGGGAACACGATGGAGCCGGTGCCTATATAAAAATAGCTCTTGCTAGAGAAAAATTGAAATTTGAGGATGTAGTGAAATTCAGAGATGCTTGTACAGTTGTAGATTGGTGCAATTCAAAGTTGTCAAAAGGATCAACTGAAAACTCTGCATTCGACGTTTCTTCTGGTTGATAGAGGAAGATAGTATTCCTATTCAGCATGATTGTAATACCATCATTGGATTAGCTAAATGGCATTCGTTTAAGAGTTCTAATTCAAACACATGGACTATATTCACAAGGCAACTTGCTTGCTTTTGTCAGTTTTGTGTTTCCGGAGATTGGGAATTTTGTGAGAATAAAGAATGGGTTGAAGAATGGCAACAAAGATCACTGACACCCATAGATGCAAATGATCCGCATGAAAGAACTGATGAAGATATGGATCAAATGTTTGCATCAAATGACTATGATCGCATTTCAGATCTTATACAACAAGGTAAAATTATTTTTGAAATTTGTTTTGATTTATTAAATACTACATATTTATGAAATCTTATAGTGTATATTTTTCTTTTTATTTCTCATTAAATATTAAAATAAAATTGTTTTGTGCATAGGACATGTCTATGTTGTTGTTGCACCAGAGGACAATGAAGAGGGGACAAAGTATTGGTTGGCTCGATGTGTAGAGCCAAAACATAAGCTAACCACTCCTCGAGTAGATGATGATGGTTATGACTATCCAACAAGATCTGTGGTTGTTGTTGGCACTTGGCTACGCAAATATCTAACAAGAAAGAATGGATTGCCCACATTTGAAGATTATGAATTAGAGAATAAGATTATACATTACTCGCATTTGGTAGTGGCAACTAATATAAAATTGGATAGATATCGTGGCAGGCCTGCTAATAAACAATTATGTACTCTCTCTATGGAAGAGCATGAGACAATTATAGATGCTTTGTAAAAGAGAGAGGATGCAGATGGTATAACGGAATGAATATCAAGTAAGTTATAATTTAAACCCTTAATCCACCTCCCTTTTAAAAGTCATGATGCATATTATATATAGCATTTTATATCATGCATCATAATTTTAAAATCTAATTTAGTAAAATTTTGTTCCAGGTCTACCACAAGTAGAAGGCATCAATGAAAACAAAGTTATTTGTGCATACTTTATGTTTCATTTTGAATAATTACAAGTAAGTTAAATTTTTGTACCCTTAAGGCAAATCCCTTTGTATTTTAAATTCAATGCATCCTGATTATAAAAATTAATCATATGTATTTATTTTTTCCAGGCCTCTCAGAGTAGACTTGGTCTCAATGACTACTATTGTTTGTGCATACTTTATGTTGTATTTTGAGAGATATAAATACTTATTATTATAATTTAAATAGACTGTTTATTTTATTTTAGACATGTCTTCTTGATTACATTTTGTGTACAATATACATAAATGAGAGACTATTGGTCAAATTTATGAATGAGATAATTATGTTTTAATCAAGTTCTATTCATTATATTTGTTTTGATACTTTTTAATTTAGAATATGTTATAATTATAAGATATGTTTCAATACTTAGTTCATGATGTATGTACCTTAAGTTTATCTAATCACAAGAACTATTTAAATGAAATTCCAAAAATAAAATTACAAGTCCACATAATCCCTATAAAGTTGTTTAAGCACAACTTCCATAAATAAGATTTCAAGTCCACATAATATATAAAGTATGCACAAAATTTCAAGTCCACATAATTTCAAGTCAATATATATGATCTAATGTGCACATAATTTCAAGTCCACATAATATCTAATGGGCACAATACACATAAAGTATGCACATAATATATATGATCTAATCGTATTATGCAACTATCCATATATATAAAGTATGTGTGCACGTGTAAAAAAATATGTAAAGCCCATAAAATAGTACATATCAGAGCCAAATAAACAGTAAAATTTCAAGTCCACATAATCCATATAATATCTAATCCATATGTATATCTAGATGGTAACATGATGTTCACTCCACATAATATCTAATGTGCACAAAATATATAAAGTATGCACAAAATATATATGATCTAATCCTATTATGCAACTATCCATATATATAAAGTATGTGCACATGTAAACAAATGTGTAAAGTCCATAAAAAAGTACATATCAAAGCCAAATAAACAGTAAAATCTAAGTGCTATCATCAATAACATCTTATGGTCTCTTCTCCCCGGGATGTGGTCCAGATCCACTTGTCTCATGTTGTACAAGAAAAAAATAATATTAAAATATTACTTGAAATTAACTATTAAAAGAATCATTTATCAAATATAGTAGAATTCATAAATTAAGTTACAAACTTACCATATGCTCATCAGATCCTCTATCAGTATCTCTCTTGTCCCCGGGACGTGGTCTAGATCCACCCATCTCATGGTGTACAATAAAAAAATAATATTAAAATATTACTTGAAATTAACTATTAAAAGAATCATTTATCAAATATAGTAGAATTCGTAAATTAACTTACAAACTTACCATATGCTCATCAGATCCTCTAGCAGTATCTCTCTTGTCCTCGAGACGTGGTCCAGATCCACCCGTCTCATGTTGTATAATAAAAAAATAATATTAAAATATTAATTGAAATTAGCTATTAAAAGAATCATTTATCAAATATAGTAGAATTCATAAATTAAGTTACAAACTTACCATATGCTCATCAAATCCTCTAGCAGTATCTTGTGCAGTATCAACACCAAATGTAGTGCTAGCTAACTCCTGTACAAGGTCAAATTCAAAGTGTCCAATTAAATCTTAAATTAAGAGTCAAAATAAGATCAAATTAAGTATTACATATTAATACCTCAAAGGATGTCGATGTGCATTCAAATTGGCTCTGATCAAAATTATGAGGATAACCTATCCTAATGGTGGTGTCCACCTGCATACATGCATTTAATGAAATCATATTTAGTGAACATATATATGTGTACAAAATAATTTCAAGTTAAGTTACAATATTGTAAGAGTTCATATTTAATTTAAGAATTATAAGATACATACCATAGATGGTGTCATAGTAGTCAGACCCTCTTCTCGATGTGATGTAGAGGGTCCCTCATGACCTGAATCCTGGAGAAAGAAGCATTCAATGTATCAACATGAAAATTTATATAGTATACGATGATAACATATTAACTTAAAAAGATAGTACAATGTCTAGATAGAAATTTATACTATACCCCATAAGGTGTGTCGAGTTGTGTTCCAGTAGATGCAATATTGACTCTAATATTAGGTGTAGTCCTTATCTACATAAACAAAATTTATTTAATGAAGTATTAGATTGTATAAAAAAAAGAGATGCACTTAGTTTATACCTATATTTAATGAAGTATTAAAAGATTGGCATGTACATGTATATATATCTATACCTGGTCAAGATGAACATCCGAGCAAAGAAAATCCATATAAGATGTCATCATACTATCATCTACTGCATCATGCTCAGCTAGAACTGAAGTAGATCCTGCAGCAGTAGTAGGACCTACACACGTCTCATGACAACTCGAACACATATGTGGCATCCATTGAGGAGCAGATGCCATGTGAGCAGCTTGCTCACTCAGGTTACCTGTGAGGGAAGTCAAAGCATCTAATGTCGAAATGAATGATGTATTTTGGACATCTGTAGGAATCGATGGAGCAACAAGTGGAACTATGGGTGGATTCGGCAGGGGATTATTACTCCGTGCCCCTAATCTATGCTGTGGCATTCCATGACCAACAACCTGGAATGAATTAATGTCAAAATAATTTGGTTTTTGGTTCATTACAAACTCACAGTATAATTTATTCAAAAAATAAAAAGGGACCTCATAATTACGATGTGGTGGATAATCAAAAACCATCCACCATCTATCCCAAAAGTATCTAGCCATTTCTGGATGCACACACCACCTAATTGAAATTCTTTTCTGGTTATGTTGCATTGGTTATCTTGTTTTTGGGTTAGTAAAATATGGACATAAATGAGCTTTGGTTATTTTTAAATCAGTGATTTGCATATAAGTTAAACCATCGGCATAAAAATCACGCAACTCTTGTCGTTGTCTATGAATTTGATCTAATTGAGAATCAATAGATCTAACTGACTCGACAATAATTTGCATTGATTTTGCAAACTCTACAAGATGGGGTGGCGTGATTGGCTCATTTTGGATAGCAGCAATGTTTTGTTCAATCACTTGTAGGTTTTCATTAATTCGTTCTCTTAAACGAATTTCATCCAATCTAGGGGGTGGAGGTGGAGGTGGTGCTGCTGGTAGAGGTGGAGGAGGAGGAGGAGGTGGTTGTGGTGGGGGATTTTCACCTAATAGTTCATCTATGTCAAAGACATCCATGATAACAAAGAGCTCCTGCATATATAAAGATATACATGAATTATATACAACTCTATGTCAATGAAGAATCTATTTTACTAAATTAAAAAAAACATTTATAAATAGTAACATTTCTATGTTGTTGAATGAGATACACATGAAATATATAATGTAATATTGAACTTAAAAAATATACATGTACATACTATTGAATCTTTAAATATAAAATTTGAGCACAAAACTTAATAAAAACTTTCAATGAAACATCATAAATCTATTATATATTCAATTTAATAAATTCATTTCTTGTAAAATGCATCAACTATTAAAATCAATATAAAATATTTCATACATAAGATCAATAAAGAAGTGAGAAATAAGATGATCCTCCTTCTAGTGTAAGAATATATAAGGATTGATGATAAGTGCTTAAAATAAGATATTAAAATGTAAGATCATTATGCTCTATAAACCAAGATATGATCATAAGATCATCATGTGAGGCACAATCATATGATATTAAGATGCAAAAATGCGTGATCAAATAGTGATAATCTATTATATTCTCTATAATAATAGGCCAATGTATGAACATAAGATAATACTTTAAGAAGATAGATTAACCAGTATAAAAACATAAGATAATGCTTTAATAAGATTAAAAAAATACTATATGAACATACATGTGAAGCAAATAGTCTTGAAGATCATAAGCTAGAACAAAGATTAAAGTATAAGACATCAATCATTATGGGGAATTAGTAGTTACTAATAAAGATTATATTTAATGTAAAAATAGGAGATAAAACACATGAAGTAATAGAATATGAAGTAAACATAAAATATTAAATCATGTGATATCTAGTGGTTTCTCTTTTATGTTATGTGTCACCTCAATGTGTACATTCACTTTGTTGGTGCATCATTATTTTCTTGCATTTACCTAACTATTGTATTGCATATTTGCACCTAGAGGATAGGATAAGATTACTTGGGTAGATATCTACCTAGGTAGGCATCACATGTTCAACTCATACTCCCTACTTTGGTAGAGATGTGGATATATGTTACTCATCTTCTCAATTTTTTTGTAACAGTTCTCTGTAAATAGGATTTTATATATTATAATTTTCCTAAAACATATCTCAAAATGATTAAAACACTTGAATCAAGGTCAAAAAATAGGAATGTGAGATACATGATATGGATGATGACAAGGATGGTTGAGAATAAAGAGAATTTGAATGGATTATGGTATACTCCAAGTGTAGGGTACTTTTAAAAAAAATTATACATGATGCCAAGGTACTTGTCCAAGGTGTCATAAGAATGGTTTTCACCCATGAATAAAAAAAATATTTTTACTTTTCTCTCTTTTTTAATTTTTATGCAAAACCAAATCCTTTAGGTGTGGATATGTTAAATGATACACAGGATATTTATAAGTTTTTAAAAATCTAATAATAGGACCAACTATGGACCTATTATGCAATGTCATGGCATAATAGGTCCATAATTGGTCCTATCATACTAAGTAAACATGTCGAATTAGCATAGTTTCAGTGTTGGAGATGAATTAGATGATGAAGTTGGCAATTTTCGAGAAAATCATGTCATGTTGTGGCTTAGTAGGTCCTATTATGCCATGACATGATATAATAGGACCAACTATGAACCCATTATGCAATGTCATGGCATAATAGGACATATTAAATGCCATCATGGCATAATGTGTCCTATTATGCCATCATGGCATAAAATGTCCTATTATGCCATGCCATGACATAATGTGTCCATAATTGATCCTTTTATACCATCACATGACATAATAGGACCATAATAGGACCTTTATGCCATGACATGGCATAAACCTAAGCCTAAACTTTGATATCTAAAATTTTAAGAGTAATGTCAATTACTTTTAAGGTTATACTAATTTAGTGGTAACTTTTGTATTGCCTAATGAGGATTAAGAACAATTTAGGTACATATGTTCGGTTTTATTTCGATTTCCTTTTCGAATGTTTTTGTTTTTGTTTCCATTTCATTTTCATTTTTTTTTTTTTTCGATTTCGTTTTGTTAATTATCTAGGTTTGGTTTTGATTTCTAAATTTGTTGATTAGGGTTTAGGGTTAACTGTTCAAAAATATTTTAGATCAAAATCAAGAATTTACAAATATAAAAAATAATTTATTTATAGGCTACTTTAAAAAAAAAGTAAAATAATACAAAAAAAACTAAATAATACACAAAAAAACAAGAAAAATATACAAGAAAATTATGAAATGTGAAAATAGATGACTGAATGTGTACCTGGGATAGTGGTGGAGGCTTGAAATGGAAACCATAGCACGGGGGCCCGTTTTTGATCTCCTCTTGTCAATTCACTGTCATGGTGAAAATGAAAAATTTGCCCAAAAAAGCGGTAAAAATACAGTTTAAAAATGGGGGCCCGTTTTTTCAAAATGGGCCCCCGTTATTTAAAAACGGGCCCCTGTTTGTTTAGAAATGGGGGCCCATTTTATTTAGCTTCGGCCCCCCATCGCCTTTCGACTCAGGAGGCCGAACCATTAACGAGCCCCCATTTTTTAAGAACGGGCCCCTATTTTTTGAAAACAGGGGCCCGTTTTGAGGAGCGTGTTTTCCAATGCACAGACTTCCGCAAATTTGTGACTCATTAGCTTGCACATACCCAGGATTGATTGTGGACTTGGATGCTCCTACATCATAAGGTTTTATAGATAGAGTTTACACCAATAAGACATTTTGAGTGCTCACTAGGGTTACAAATATAGTGTTTACAAATCATGTAGTCAAGGGAAAAATTAATTTTGTGGTTGGAGTCTTACCCTTTATCTTGTTCATCCAAGAGTCTATTCATTATTTCATGTTGCACAAATTTGGATACATCATTGAAGTGTATAATAGAAGTATTGATAGTTTAAATTTGATATTTCCTCTAAGAATTACATTCCTTCCCTTCTCTATAGATTCTAGATGGATTTATTTTGATCTCTTGGAAAGATTGTGAGTGCTAAGATTAAACTTTTCCCTTTGCACTTGATTATTTTGACTAAAAAAGATATACAAAAACCTTGTGAGAATATTAATGCTATCTCTCTATCTCCTCTACTCCTTGCCAATTTTTTATTTGTCATCTCTAGTCCTTAAACTCACCTAAGCCTCTAAGTCCCCTTTGGAACCATCTTTCGTTACTTCTAGAGTTCCTTAGAAGACCGCTTCCCTGATTCCTCTCATCCTTGTGCCAACTCGAGTGATGGTCGACGAACCTTAGTGGTTTGGAACTATCTATAAGGTTCTTGAGTTCTAAAAAGTCCCATCCCAACCTTATGATCCTTATGATGATTACTGATACCTATCGATTGATCGGTCGACTTGCAGACTTCGACATCTTTTCTACTGATGTTCAAGTGCCTGACCTTTCCAAGTGGTCAATACTCCTTTGAAATAAATGGATCATACTATGTGACAGAGAAAATCATGTTTGCACCAGGATATTAGAAGATTTGAGAACTTATGGAATCATGCTTTGAAATCCTTTACTTTCCTATCATTATGTATTACACTTTTTCCAAAACCATATACTATTAAAATTTTCATATACATCTTCGTATTGGCTAATTAAATGGTGAAAGACATGCAAAGGTGGTGGCATGAGTTACAACATTTAATGATGTCATTTCTTGCAGAAGGTATTTAATATGTTTTTACCTGCTCATTATGATATTTAAAGTTGTCTGAAGTTATGTATTAGCGTGAATTATTTTTCTTAGAATGGTTTTGCCCCATAATGATCAGTTTCTTGTAGTTAATCCTTATTTGAAATAGTTAGAAAATGAACAAGGAGATATTATCCTCGGATTATATGCTCTTGCATGAAAGCAACAAACTTGTTTTGTAGGGTATAGGGAGACAGTGATGTTGCTGGGAAAGATAGAAAGGCAAGCTTATAATCACAACTCCCAATTACAAGAGGAAATTATTGTAGCCAGAAATCCAGACAACTAGTTCAACAATTGGAGTGCAAGAATGGTACTCCAAGGACACAAGCCCGTGTCGATAATGCAACCATATATGAAATTCACCAAAAATCCACAAGAAGATATACTTGTTGGATTGACCAAATTGTCTTGGTAGTGCATGCGTAGTTATGTTGATTACTTGCGGATTATTTTTGAGTTTGAAGAAGAAGAGGAGAAAGATGAAGGACATGATGCCTTCCTTTAGAGGGAGCTTGACATGCAAAGGAATCCTACTCCACCTGCCATTTGAGTACTGGTTAGAAAAGTCAGGATAGGTTTCCAATTTTGGCTTTAAATTATGAACTCATGTAATGCCATGTGTGCTTTAAGGTTAGCTTTCAGTTTTTCTTTAGTAAAAATGGTTCTTTCCAAGAAACTGTTATCTTCAGAAAGCTATTTTATTTTATATATAGCTATAGGCAGTAAGAGGAAAGAGGAGGACTGGTCCTCCTTGCACTTTGATGCATGAGTGAGAATCAATTAGTTATGCAATTTTGTGTTTTTAATTTAAGTTATGGGAAGTGACAACATGTTTTTTCCTTTCAGAAACATAATTTTAAGTGTAGAAAAGGGAGACTATGTGCTTTGAGAATGATTTCAAGAATGGGAACTAATTGAAGCTTTGTATTCATGCATGTTCTTCTTGTTAGCACTTACTTTGAGATTTGCAATCAATTCTTTGATTTCATTTGCATATTATTTTATGGATGTATATGTTTACCGAACTTTGAGTCTTGATGCATTTACATCATCTGAGAAGGATATCTGTCAGTTTCTTTTGTCCATTCGTCATATGTAGTGAATGGGTGAACTTTGAGTCCCCTGTTTATGTCATTTTCAGCCCTATTATTTGCCTTTGTTCTCTTTTTGTGTTTGCCTTTCCTGCTTTCTGGTTAAAAGCATACCCCATAAAAACCCCTATTATATCATAAGAGGGACTGATCTCAATGAGGAGAGTGCTAATTGCCAATGAACAATAAAAGAAAACAGATTTCGAAAGGCAAAACACAACTGAAGCTAGAATCGACCTGATGTTAAAGAATGGACACTGTATAGAGGAAGTGAAAACTGGCAGTGTATGGGCAGTGTGTGGGTAGTTATGTTGATTACACTTTTTCCAAAACCATATACTATTAAAATTTTCATATACATCTTCGTATTGGCTAATTAAATGGTGAAAGACATGCAAAGGTGGTGGCATGAGTTACAACATTTAATGATGTCATTTCTTGCAGAAGGTATTTAATATGTTTTTACCTGCTCATTATGATATTTAAAGTTGTCTGAAGTTATGTATTAGCGTGAATTATTTTTCTTAGAATGGTTTTGCCCCATAATGATCAGTTTCTTGTAGTTAATCCTTATTTGAAATAGTTAGAAAATGAACAAGGAGATATTATCCTCGGATTATATGCTCTTGCATGAAAGCAACAAACTTGTTTTGTAGGGTATAGGGAGACAGTGATGTTGCTGGGAAAGATAGAAAGGCAAGCTTATAATCACAACTCCCAATTACAAGAGGAAATTATTGTAGCCAGAAATCCAGACAACTAGTTCAACAATTGGAGTGCAAGAATGGTACTCCAAGGACACAAGCCCGTGTCGATAATGCAACCATATATGAAATTCACCAAAAATCCACAAGAAGATATACTTGTTGGATTGACCAAATTGTCTTGGTAGTGCATGCGTAGTTATGTTGATTACTTGCGGATTATTTTTGAGTTTGAAGAAGAAGAGGAGAAAGATGAAGGACATGATGCCTTCCTTTAGAGGGAGCTTGACATGCAAAGGAATCCTACTCCACCTGCCATTTGAGTACTGGTTAGAAAAGTCAGGATAGGTTTCCAATTTTGGCTTTAAATTATGAACTCATGTAATGCCATGTGTGCTTTAAGGTTAGCTTTCAGTTTTTCTTTAGTAAAAATGGTTCTTTCCAAGAAACTGTTATCTTCAGAAAGCTATTTTATTTTATATATAGCTATAGGCAGTAAGAGGAAAGAGGAGGACTGGTCCTCCTTGCACTTTGATGCATGAGTGAGAATCAATTAGTTATGCAATTTTGTGTTTTTAATTTAAGTTATGGGAAGTGACAACATGTTTTTTCCTTTCAGAAACATAATTTTAAGTGTAGAAAAGGGAGACTATGTGCTTTGAGAATGATTTCAAGAATGGGAACTAATTGAAGCTTTGTATTCATGCATGTTCTTCTTGTTAGCACTTACTTTGAGATTTGCAATCAATTCTTTGATTTCATTTGCATATTATTTTATGGATGTATATGTTTACCGAACTTTGAGTCTTGATGCATTTACATCATCTGAGAAGGATATCTGTCAGTTTCTTTTGTCCATTCATCATATGTAGTGAATGGGTGAACTTTGAGTCCCCTGTTTATGTCATTTTCAGCCCTATTATTTGCCTTTGTTCTCTTTTTGTGTTTGCCTTTCCTGCTTTCTGGTTAAAAGCATACCCCATAAAAACCCCTATTATATCATAAGAGGGACTGATCTCAATGAGGAGAGTGCTAATTGCCAATGAACAATAAAAGAAAACAGATTTCGAAAGGCAAAACACAACTGAAGCTAGAATCGACCTGATGTTAAAGAATGGACACTGTATAGAGGAAGTGAAAACTGGCAGTGTATGGGCAGTGTGTGGGTGGTCTTAGCTAAATAATCTTATTTTAATTGAGCTACAGATATTATCAGAAATCAATGGGCAAAGAGAAACATAAATTCTAATCACTAACCTTTATTTCCTTTGACTATTGCAACATATAAGCAGGTTCTTCCGTTCCCTGTCATTTGGCTTAGACCTCCTGGATATGCATCGAATAGCATCTTCACTGTGTCTAAATCGCCGCTCTCGTAAGCTTTGAAAAGAGCCGTTTCTCCAAGCTTGTTAAGGACATCTGCACCACTTTCGTTTCCTTGTTGGAGTAGAACCTTCACGACTATAGAACAGCCTCGCTGAGCATCAAATGCAACGGAGTATTTCCTTGGGCATTGGTAGCCCTCACAAGTTGAGGATTGAATTGCAAGATCTCTCCAATCAAAGCAATATTTCCTACACTAGCAGCCACATGAAGAAGAGTATTTCCCCTTCCAGGTGTAGTACTGTTGAGAGCTGGTTCAAGTTGGGAACTTTTTATTTCCGTTCCAGGACATATTGCAGCATTGTACACGCTGCAATCGATCCCTTCACTGGGCTGTTGATTTGCCATGGCAAATTTCTGGTTTTGCTGCCTTCAACACCAGCTAGCCCATATCATTATGTGGTCCCAAAGACGTCAAACACAATACACGGTAAGGTGGAAAAAGTTGTTCAAATAGGGGGTGATTGGTCTAGTTCCACAGAAAAAAGGCGAGGTGAAAGTAATGCGTGATACCATACGTTAATGGAGAAACAAAGATCATATTAAATAAATTCTATTTGCCTAAGGTTTCTCCATTAAAGAGATTCTATTTGCCTAATTCCTTGCGTTAATGAAAAAAACTTAAGCGCATATTACAGCTGCAAAGCGTGCTGATGGAGATGTTAGTCTATTATAAAAGTATTTTGACACTGCAGATGAGATGAGCTAGGGAACACAGTACGATGCTTAAACTTTTGTAATCACACACATGGAATCGTTTGTGATCTTTCACTTGTGTGTGATTACAACAGTTTAAGCATCGTACAGTGTTCCCTAGCTCATCTCATCTGCAGTGTCAAAATACTTTTATAATAGACTAACATCTCCATCAGCACGCTTTGCAGCTGTAATACGCGCTTAAGTTTTTTTCATTAACGCAAGGAATTAGGCAAATAGAATCTCTTTAATGGAGAAACCTTAGGCAAATAGAATTCATTTAATATGATCTTTGTTTCTCCATTAACGTATGGTATCACGCATTACTTTTACCTCGCCTTTTTTCTGTGGAACCAGACCAATCACCCCGCATTTGAACAACTTTTTCCACCTTACCGTGTATTGTGTTTGACGTCTTTGGGATCACATAATGATATGGGCTAGCTGGTGTTGAAGGCAGCAAAAGCAGAAATTTGCCATGGCAAATCAACAGCCCAGTGAAGGGATCGATTGCAGCGTGTACAATGCTGCAATATGTCCTGGAACGGAAATAAAAAGTTCCCAACTTGAACCAGCTCTCAACAGTACTACACCTGGAAGGGGAAATACTCTTCTTCATGTGGCTGCTAGTGTAGGAAATATTGCTTTGATTGGAGAGATCTTGCAATTCAATCCTCAACTTGTGAGGGCTACCAATGCCCAAGGAAATACTCCGTTGCATTTGATGCTCAGCGAGGCTGTTCTATAGTCGTGAAGGTTCTACTCCAACAAGGAAACGAAAGTGGTGCAGATGTCCTTAACAAGCTTGGAGAAACGGCTCTTTTCAAAGCTTACGAGAGCGGCGATTTAGACACAGTGAAGATGCTATTCGATGCATATCCAGGAGGTCTAAGCCAAATGACAGGGAACGGAAGAACCTGCTTATATGTTGCAATAGTCAAAGGAAATAAAGGTTAGTGATTAGAATTTATGTTTCTCTTTGCCCATTGATTTCTGATAATATCTGTAGCTCAATTAAAATAAGATTATTTAGCTAAGACCACCCACACACTGCCAGTTTTCACTTCCTCTATACAGTATCCCTTCTTTTACATCAGGTCGATTCTAGCTTCAGCTGTGTTTTGCCTTTCGAAATCTGTTTTCTTTTATTGTTCATTGGCAATTAGCACTCTACTCAATGGTATCATTTCAGTTTCTGCGAAGTTAATTATTCTTTTGTGTTTGTATACCTTCTATACTGTTTTATTCTTGTAAAATAAACGATGTTTAGTGATCTTATCCTCCATAGGTTTTTTAATCTTTTTGTAAGATATTAGAGTTTTATTATGTTCTTGTGTTTGTGAGCTTTGTATCGATTCAACAAACATAAAATTGCCGTTCTTGATCAATATCATATTTAATTTAAGAGCAACTTCTTTATTTTAACTCAGTATGTCACCTGACAATGATTTTGGATGTCTATTTTATAGATCTGGTGAACCATGTATTAAAGTCGCAAGATGCAAGAGAATTAATCAAGGTAAGGTACACAGATGGCGATACAGTCTTGCATGTAGCTACAGGGAAAAGCTACGTGCATATAATAAGGCAGTTAATAGAGTTTGAACCCCAACTTTGTTATTGGGTTAATGACAACCAAGAACCACCACTTTGTATGGCAGCGAAACTGGGGCATCTTGAAGCAGTAAAAGAGTTGACAAAGTGCAGGCCAGATGCTGTTGAAACACCAAATATTCATGGAATGAACGTGCTACACTTAACTGCCCAAGTTAGCCAAGTGAACCAAAAGGTGTGCTTATCAGACATTGTGAACCAGGGAGTTGAGAAGTCTCCATACATAAACAATCATATTGCAGTAAGCTGCAACCAGGAAAGTGGAGGGAACAAAGCCGCTCATATTGCAGTAAGCTGCAACCAGGGAGTTGAAAAACCTCAAATTGCAATCAATTATTCTCCTTCAAAGATGGATACCATGGAAAGTGGAGGAAAGAGAGCTGTGCATACTGCAGTAAGCTTTAATCAGGGGACTGAAATGCCTCAAATTGCAATCAATTATCCTCGCCCAAAGATAGAGGCCTTGGAAAGTGGAGACACGCCTCTGCATATAGCAGCAAGGAAGAAAAACTTTCGTGTAAGTTTCTCTTTATGTCAGATTGCTTAACAATGAAGTAAGTGAATTAGGTTATATCAAAAAAGAGATAACTAGTTATTACCAAATATTACTACGTAACCTGAAATATCAGAATATACGTTTCATATCAGATTTCTCTCAGAAAATGCATCGATTCTTTCTTATATTATAATCAGAAATGCTTACATTGGGTCTACTAATTGTTTGACGGTGGTAAAGTTAGTCCTCTAAGGGAGAATAAAGTAAGTAAATGTTAGATTGAATTTTTTAGTTAAAAAAATAATTTTTGAGTACAGAAATATCAATAAATGAATAATAAATTATGTTTAATTTATTCTAACTGCTAGATAATATCATGAAAATAAGAGCTAAAATATTAATACCCACTTAGCTAATGAACAAGCAAACATCTTCCAGTGGAGAGATCTCTAAAAATGCATACTTTAAATTTGATTATTCATTTTGTAGATGGTGGAGTCGCTACTGCAAATACAAGGCATAAACAAAGATGCAGTTAACGAGGAAGGCTTGACGGCCCCGGACATTGCAAGAGAGAACACAGAGCACCACGAATCTCACAAGATAATTTCAAAGCTGGCTAATTATCCTCCTAAGGGAAGGCACTTCTTGTATACCGCCTTAAAGGTAACCTCACAAAAGTACGAGAATGCCATTAACTTGGTGAACAAAGCATACGAGGACAGGCGCCACACAGAATTAGTGGTGGCAGTGTTGTTAGCCACAATGTCATTTACGGCAGCCTTCACCGTTCCGGGTGGTTTCCAGACGGAGGTAAGGAATGGAGAGACACAGGAAATGTTAGGCTCGCCGCTTCTGATAGGATTTGAATCCTTTCAGGCATTTCTCATATTTGATTGTCTGGCCTTCTTTCTGTCCCTATTTGTCGTATTCATCTGGCATTTGAGTACACCTCTTATCACGGGAGACAAGATAATGTTTCTCTGCATAACCAACGTAATTATTTGCTTCAGCTTTGGCTTGACGGAGTTAGCTTTCATCACTGCAGTGTATTCCATGCTTGTGCACAAGCTCAACATGCTCGCTTGGTTTCTGATTGGTTTCTTCACCATCATCTGCGGTTTTGGTATTTTCCTTGTCATCGACTGGAGTGTAAGGTTTACAGTGAAGATGGCGAGATTCAACCACCTGCACGGTATAATTCCTCTTGTTGCTGACCGTGTGGTGGAGTTTGTGTGGATGAAGCTAGAACGTCTAGGGTATTTTGACTGGTTGCACCGGAGAAAAATCAAGTGGGACAGCATCCTTTACTCTAAATGCTATATGAAATATAAGGCTAAGCGTGAATGTGGCTCTGCTGAAAATGTTTAGGTGCAATCTCCAAATCATTTTATTGTATGTCTTGGCTGTGGTGATTAAGGTTTGAGGAAACTGCTTTTGAAAGTTCGTTAAAGTTTCTTTCTGGAGTTCTGAAGACTTGAACTTTGAAGCTTCCAGCTGCAATCTACTGTAGTTTCTTATTTTTATGTAGTTTTGTTTGTATTGAAGTCTAATAAATTGAATGCTTGCTTATTATTGTGAAAATATTCTCTATCATTGCAAAAAAGGAAGTTTGTTTGTTGATCATTCAAGAGATCACTGCAATATTGTCCTCAAATTGTTGGGGACATAACTTGTATATAGATGCTAAGTTCTAACTATCATTTATCAATTCCCCACTACATTTTTTTAGTCTGTACTTCTAATTCAATTTAGAGCAAGCTATCTAATTGATTTTAATATCAATTTTGCAGATTGGTAAATGTAGCCATTTCTTTAAAAAATACAAGATATTATAATTTTTTTGGATGATACAATTATACGATTTAGACAATATTAAAAAAAATTAAATGAATTTTTTAAGTCATTTATGTATGCAACCTTAATTTAATGAATGAAAAATTAGGAAAAGTATTTTAAAGTATATAAGATAAAACAATTTTATTGTGTAGGAAGCATTTGGCTCACTTCACTATCAAGCTAGTTTCTATATTTTTGTAGAAATTTTGTTTTAATTTTGCATTCAAAACAAAGAAATAGTGTTTTATTGTCATATTATTTTGTGGCACTTTTTCAACCAATTTTTTTGATATGGAACACTTATTATTGAATGCATGAAGATTATAATATATAGTTTCAAATAAGTACATCATACTTAGATAAAACATCTTTAAATATGCAATGAAATATGAAAGTTAGTTGAAACTTATTTGATATTTGATCATTTAACTAGGAAACCTTGAAGATTCTTGTTATATTATAGTTAACTATCATGGCTTATTCTATACATGTTTAATCTAACTATTCATTTATACTCTATCTTTTCACAAAGACACGGATTATCTATTACATCTAGCATATCCTTACACATTACAAATTTAATTTCTTCCTAAGGCTTTGTAAATACACCAAACATGCCCTCATTTGTGTATTAGTACATCAAGTCAATCTCTCTTGATTGGATATTTTCTCTTAAAATATATTGTTGAGTTTGAATGTCTTTCGATCTACCATGAATTAGGTTATTTTTTAATTGCATTAAAGTTTGATAATCACAATTAACCGAAGTAAGTTCTTACTTATTTTTCCCAATTCTTCAATAATGTACCTTTGTAAAATAGTTGTTAGAACCCTAGGAGATAATCTACAAACACACGTGAAAACATAAGAGAGAAGCAACATATAGATGCTCTTCCACCAAATGAGAAAATGTATTGAGGTAAGAAGTAATGTACATAAGCCTTTCTTATAAAGAAAAGGAAAAAGTGGGAGCACCAATAAGGTGTGAGGGTAGGTACAACCACCGAGCACAAAATACTAGATGTAGGTAATAAAATAATATAGAATTTACCTAAACACCTAGAAATATTAAATGTTGGCTATCCAAAGTGAAACTTAAGTAAATGTAAATATGTAAACCACTATTTACTCCAACACTCCCCCTTAAGTGAAACTTAGGGAGTAAAACTATGCAATATGAGATGCATTATGGGTCCCAACAACAAATATATGTCAAGTACCCATGTACAACTACAATCTAATACAATCTCTCATAAATGAAGAAAAGGAGGGAAATCCCATGGGAGAAAAATCTTCTCTAAAAATGAAAACATGAAGGACTCAGAAGCCTCCAAAAGAATGCCCCAAAATAAAAACATGAAAAACGTCACTGAAGAACAATGAGGTTGTAGACAACCGTGGAAGACTGATATAGTGCTATAAATAAAAAGCTTCCTTTGAAAAGGATGATGATTAGGATCAAGAAATCAACAATATGCATGAGTGCCCCAATCAACTCTACTAAAACAATAATCAAATGACAAAAAATGCAATAACATCTATCAATCCGATTGAAAATATAGATGGAACATGAATTTACACGAGTGACCCCAACAACATACTCAGCTAATGCAAGTTGCATGCGTGATCTCACCATCACTACTCAACTATTGCAAGTTGAAAATATAGGTTTACTAGTCTAAAGAACCATGTTCAACTAAGGAATATAAGATTGCCTCCACAAAAAAGAATGCAAGTGTCTCCACTCACTCCATGCATAGCCAAGGAAGCATGAGCATGAATAGTATGATACCCCCCATAATGCAGACTACGGAGAAGCTTGACAGATCCATTGAATCTATGTGTCACCAAGAAATGCATGCAAGAGATGATACAACATCTGAAGTGTCCGAATGATAGTACTGACAACTTTGAAAAGGGTGTGCACCAAATTACACACATGCATGAGACAAGAATTCCAAAGATTCCATATTTGTTGTGGAGGGACAGTCACTTGATAAAGTTGTGATGTGAAAATAATAATGGCACTGCACAAGCCCCAATGACACTTTATAATTGAATGCAAGTACAATAATATGGCACAATATTTGTGCAAAATCCATAAAATACATGATGTGGAACTTATCTAACGTGTCTACAAAATGAAGTGCTAACAAAAGGTTCTCAATTGATCCATAAGGACAAAAATATTGTATATACATATGATGTTGTAAAAATGAATCTAAACCACACAAACAAAATATTTCCAAATGCGAAAACAACTAAGTAATTAACTAGAGTGTCAAAACACAAAATCAAGAATTAGTTGCACCTAGGAAAAATCTAGAAAATATACATGGATCTAATGAAAGTATCCTAAAAGACCTTTGCAACGCTACAAGAATCGCGAGAAATGGAGAAACTAGTCAAAGGATATGATTTCGGGAGCCCAAAATGTACAAATAGCTTTAACAAGCAAAATAATGCATCAACAACCAAAATGATGCAAAAAATGGCACCACTAAAGAGTACACCAAACCACCTTTTTTATGATACCTTGTTTGCTAGCAATGGACCACAAATGTCCAATATATGAAGATTTGAAGGAAAATGACCAATTAGGACCCAAAGGTGAAAAAATGTCCCTCCCCTCTATTAGTTCCTATGGGTAAGGGTGTGTTCACCATGTGGCCATGATTCAAATACTCATTAAAAAATGCCTCCTTGGTGAAGGCTCATCGATGGAGCTGATGGGGTGGTGGGGTCTAGTGGTAGCTCTGCACACCACCTAGCTTCATTTTTGAACTATCCTATTGAGGTGGAGAAAGTTTTAATGGGAGAGGTTCTATGTTGTTTCTGCCCTTTCTCATGTTCTTGGCTACATGGTTGCTGAAGACGCATATTATTTGGTCTTCTTTCTTTTTGCTCATATTAAGGTGGAGAATCTAGAAGGAAATTGGAGCTTTTTGAAGGTTATTGGAACTTGTTCAAAACCTATTGTTATTGTACTTCTTAAGGTGAACAGGTGATGGCTTGAACCTTCTTTCTTGTGTAGATAATTTTCTAATGTTTTGATCCCAATGTTTGCTATGTTTGGGCTTCTTGTTGTCTTTGTGTAATTTGTTGGTAGTGTTTTCCTTGTATACTAGGTTTTGGGTCCCATAAAAACCTATTGTAAGGGGTTACGGGTCCCCTCTAAACTTGTTTTACACTTAATAAAAAAAATATTATGTCACACTTGTAAAAAAGTTAAAGATAAATTATAGTAACCCATCTCACACTTATTGCACCTTATATTAATTATCTAGGAAAGTATGTATGAGAAAAACTTCCAAGAAACACCAACTAAAAATGAAGAGAGCTAAAACCATTGCATACTACTATTTTTGGTGGCATAGGATTGATTATGGAATTGGATGCTCCTACAACAAAAGGTTTTGTAGAGAGAGTTTACATTAGGAATCCATTTTGAGTGCTCACTAGGGTTAAAAATACAATGCTGACAAATCCTGTAGTCAAGAAAAATTTTTAGTTAATGGTTGGATACTTTCGTATATCTTGTTTGTTTAAAATTTTATTCATGATTTCATATTGCACAAACTTCACATACATCTATGGAAGTATTGATAATATAAATTTGATATTGCTTTTAATAATTACACTCCTTCCCTTCTCTATAGATTCTAGATTGATTTCTCTCAACATCTCTTCGCAGTACTATGAGTAGTAAGGATTAAACTCTTCTACTTCCACTTGGTTATTTGGACTCAAAAAGACCTAGAAAAACCTTTTGAGAATATTAATGATAGCTCTCTTAATTACATACAAATTCAAACCTAGATTGATATTGGTGCACAAGAATTACATGACTTATGAGATCCTCTCAATCATTAAGGAAGTGCATCTTGCACTTTGTGAAGAGTCCTTTTGAATAGGAATATTTAGATCATCTTGCCTCTTATACCATGCTAGCAGAGTTTATCTATTAGTTGGATGTGCTTCTTACTATCATCTAAAAAATGGAAAGGTTGGTTTGTGTCTCTACATGGCAAAGCCTTTAGTAGTATGTAAACTAGGAATTACAGACTTCTATTATTACTTCATTTGCTTATACAAGAGCCACAAGATGCGGGGAGACCTTAAATCCTTAGTTTATATAAATTTTCAAAAGAAATTTGAATACCAAAGATCCTCTTTCACTACCTCAATGAACTAATATGCATGCTTCAATTTCTTATTTTTACTTTATATTTTTAAATTAATATTTTAAAAACCTTTATTTAAATAAACCTTATATACAAACAACCACTTTTTTATCATAAACCTTCTATACTAAACAACCAAAATGATGCATCGTACAATGCTTTCTAGCTAATCTTATCAGCAGTGTCAAAATACTTTAAAAATAGAATAACATCTCCATCAGCATGCTTTGGAGCTGTAATATGCGCTTAATTTTGTGTCATCAACGCACGATATTAGGTAAACAGAATTTCTTTAATATAATTCTTGTTTTTCCATTAAAGTATGGTATCACGCATCATCTTTTACAGTGGAATGCTCGTTGTCACTTCCTCTCTTTCTATAGAAGTATACCAATCACCCCGCATTAGAACAACTTTTTCCTCCTTACCGTGTATTCTGATTGACGTCTTTGGGATCTAATAATGATATGGGCTAGCTGGTGTTGAAGGCAGCAATAGCAAAAATTTGCCACGGCAATTCAACAGCCCAGCGGAGGGTTCGATCGCAGCGTGTACAATGCTGCAATATGTCTTGGAACAGTAATCAAAAGTTCCCAACTTGAAGTAGCTCTCAACAGTAGTACACCTAGAAGGGGAAATATTCTTCTCCATTTGGCTGTTAGTGCAGGAAATCTACCTTTCATTCAACAGCTCTTGCAATTTAATCGTGAACTTGTGAAGCTACAAATGCCCAAGGAAATATTGCGTTGCATTTGGCTGCTAAGGGAGGTTTCTCCAAAGTTGTAGAGATTCTACTCGAATCAAAAGAAAGTGGTGTGGATGTCTGCAACAAGGCTGGATAAACGGCTCTGTTCAAAGCTTACGAGAGTGGCGATTTAGATACAGTGAAGGTACTCTTTGAAGCACATCCAGCAAGTATACGCCAAAAGACATTGCAGGGACAAAACTGTTTATACGTTGTAATAATCAATGGGAATGGAGGCCTTATAATATGTGTAATTTATACTTTCTCAATTAAATTAGAGTGTTTATATGGGAAAAAGATAATTTAGAATCTTTTTTATTTTAGTGGAGTAGCTATTGTATAACAATTGTCACTAAGCTATGGAATAAAAAGAAGTTTGAAAATAAGCTGCATATTGTCAAATATATCATATGATTTCAGAAATCAATTTTAGATCCATATTCAATGTACATTCTTTAAATCTATGTGGGTCCCAGCTTCTAATGTTTTTGCCTTTTTTAAATCGATTTTATTTTCTTTTTGTGTGTGTGTGTGCAAACAGCTATCCAGCCTTTAGAATGCACAAAGGGTCATTATCTCTTATATATTATAAATAATTATAATAGATATTTAACATATTCAAAAAATTTAATAGCCATTTTTATACTTGATTAATTTCTATTTCCGTGGAGTTAATTATTGTTTTGTGTTGTATTCCTTACATATTATTTTATTTTCCTAAAATTTAACTTTTAGTTGTTTTATCCTTCATGTGTTTCTCTATTCTTTTCTTTATAAGAGATTAGAGCTGTATAGGTTCTTGTTTTAGTTGAGCTGTGTATCACTTTAACTAAGATAAAATAGCCATTCTTGAACAATATCAAATTTAATGATAAGACCAACTTCTTTATTTTAACTATTTATTTTATAGAAAAAATGTCACTTGACAATGATCTTGGATGTATTGAAATTAATCTTCAACTGGCCACCTACTCTTCCGTAGACTACTGTCCATCCCATATACTCAACTTTACCATGCTCATGCCTTCCTTCTTACTCCAAACATGACAGCTTTTTGAATTAAAAATATTGATTGCAATCTTTTTGATGTACATACAAGACAGTAGTAAATGGACTTGAACTAAATAGAATTTACTATTTAGTTTTCTTCTTCTTCTTCTAGAATTTGTAGAAGAGTCTAGAAGCTGTATTATTTTAATACAAAAAGTTAATTTGTAAGAAGTATTGTAGAAGAGGTAATGCTAGGAGAGCAACACAGAAAAAAAACAGAGTATGAAAAATACAGAGTAGATGATGTGGCTGTAGTAACATAAAATCAGAACTGGGGAGCTGTTTTGATGCATTAGATTGGAAAGAGCAGCAGCTCTGTTTTAAATCAGATTGTATATCTTTTATGTATGAATATATATGAAGTGTTCATAGCTATAAAGCTCATTTTTCTATCTTGTCTCTATTATAGTCTATTTATAATTTGTTTTGTTTCTATATCCTCTGCCTCTCTTTCCGGCAATGGTATCAGAGCTGAAGGTTAAAGGTTATTGGGTGAAGTGACTGGGGAATTTTTTCCAAGAGATAGAAGGGTTTTTCACAGTCTATAATGGCAGCTCCAAGCACAAGTTTGACAAATCCACAGATCCCACAGTTTAATGAGAAAAATTATGATTATTGGGCAATCACAATGAAGACATTATTTTGTGCATAGGATTTATGGGAGTTTGTTGAAAATGGCTACCAAGAACTAGTAGATGCAATAGCATATAATGCATTAACTCAAGTAGAGAAAGACTTATTGAAGGAAAAAAAAAAAAAGAAAGACTCAAAAGCCCTCTTCCTCATCTTTCAAGGAGTGAATGAAAGCATTTTTCCAAGGATTCAAGCAGCAACAAAGTCCAAGCAAGCATGGGACATTCTTCAAACAACCTATCAAGGAATGGAAAAGGTAAAAATAGCTAAATTGCAAATGTTAAGAAGGGATTTTGAGACCATCTACATGAAAGAATCAGATACAATAGACTCATTTTTCACTCAAATCATTGGATTGGTAAACCAAATCAGATCTCATGGTGAAAACCTTGAAGAAAGAAAAGTGGTTGAAAAGGTTTTGAGAAGTTTGCCTACAAGATTTGAATCTATTGTGGTGGCCATAGAAGAGACAAAGAATCTCTCACATTTTTCAGTGGATGAGCTTCATGCTTCACTCATTTCTCATGAGCATAGACTAAGCAGGTCAACAAATTCAAATTTGGAGCATGCATTCAAGACACAAGTTTCAATCAGCAATGGTAGAGGCAGGGGAAGAACAAATTTCAGAGGTAGAGGAAGAAATTCATATAGAGGTGGAAGAGGCAGCCCCTCAAACTCAAGTGGAAGAGGAAGCAACCCATCAAGATCAAGTGGAAGAGGCAACTATCAAACATCAATTCAAAATCAGCCCCAAAGCCAAAGGTATGACAAATCCTCAGTCCAATGTCATTATTGCAAGAAATTTGGGCATTGCATAAATGAATGTAGAAAGAAGCAATATGATTCTAGACAACAAAGTGCAAATTTTACCAAGGAAAATCAAACTCAGGACAACATGTTCATAGCTTATAATGTTGCACAAGAAAGTGAGAAAGATATATGGTTTTTAGACTCGGGTTGTAACAATCATATGACTGGAAATTTGGAAATGTTTTCTAGTTTGGATGAGAGTGTAAAATCAGATGTAACATTGGGAAATGACAATAAAGTTTCAGTTATGGGTAAAGGTAGTGTCAACATTCTAACCAAAATGGGGGAGAAAAAGTATATTTCAGATGTCTATTTTGTTCCTGGACTGAAACATAACTTAATGAGTATAGGGCAGCTCATTCAAAAAAGGTATAGAGTCTATTTCAAGAACAAAGAATGCACAATTTTAGACAAATTTCCAAGCAATCAGCTCATAGCAAAAGTCCAAATGACAAGCAATAGAATGTTTCCCCTGAGGATAAAACCAAATTTGAAAGTAGATTTTTCTCAAGAATATAACACAATGAATCCATGAGTGCATGAAGGAAAAGTTGCAGCAGTTCTCCAAGTAGTTTATCAAGCTGAAATTAAAGATGAAAATTGGTTATGGCACCTAAGATTTGGGCATCTAAACTTTGGAAACTTAAACTTATTGCACAAGAAGAAAATGGTGATGGGGTTGCCACTAATAGAAAACTAGATAGAATATGTGAAGGATGTATTTTGGGTAAACAACATAGAGAATCATTTCCAGTTGGAAAGTCAATTTGTGCAAACAAACCATTAGAGATTATTCATTCAGATTTGTGTGGACCAATGCAAACACCTTCCATTGGTGGGAGCTACTACTTCTTGACATTCATTGATGACTTCACAAGAAAAATATGGGTCTACTTTCTAAAACATAAGCATGAGGTGTTTCATTCTTTCCATCAATTCAAGGTTCTTGTTGAGAAACAAAGTGGGCACTACATCAAAGCATTGAGAATAGATAGAGGAGGTGAATATATCTCAAATGACTTCATAAGATTTTGCAAAGACCATGGAATCCATAAACAATTTACTGCAAGGTATACCCCACAACAAAATGGTGTCGCTGAAAGGAAAAATAGAACAATAATGGAAATGGGAAGAAGCATGTTGAAGGCAAAACATTTGTCAAATGAGCATTGGGCTGAAGCAGTAGCATGTGCAGCATATATAATTAATAGATCTCCTACTAAAAGTGTTATCAATATGATTCTGGAAGAAGCATGGAGTGGAAGAAAACATAATGTTTCTCATATGAGAGTATTTGGATGTGTGGCATATGCACATGTGCCAAATGAGTTGAGAAGAAAGTTGGACAACAAAGGAGAAAAATGTATATTTGTGGGATATAGTGATGAGTCAAAGGCATACAAGTTATACAATCCAATCAACAAAAAGGTTATAATCAGTAGAGATGTGCAGTTCGTAGAAGATGAATCATGGGATGGAACTTTGGACAAAACAATCAATATTGCAGCCAACATACCACAAGAAGAAAATGAAGATTTTATATCAGCAAGTACTCGTTCAAATGTGACTCCTCCTATAGCTATTCAAGGTCAACAAAGTGGACAACAAATGACACCATCAAGTGTAAGGACAGCCCCACACACTCAAGCAAATACTCCATCAAATGTGCAATTAACACCATCTTCAATTGGCAGTCTTGGTGCTGGACCATCAAGCCCACATTCAACAAATTCAAGTGACATGTCCAATCCTACATTAGTAAGCTTGAGGAGACAAAAAATCAGAAGTTTAACAGATATTTATGAACAAAATGAAGGTGAAAATAATGTAGGCCAGACTTCTCTTTTCGCTTTATACTCGCATGTAGATGATCCAATTCATTTTGAAGAACCTATTAAGGAACAAAAATGGGTGCAAGCAATGGATGAAGAAATTGAAGCAATTGAAAAGAATGAAACATGGGAGTTAGTTAGTCTTCTACAAGGAAAAGAGGTGTTAGGAGTGAAGTGGGTTTATAAAACCAAATTGAATGCGAATGGAGATGTGCAAAAACATAAGGAAAGGTTGGTGGCAAAAGGTTATTCACAACAACCCGAGGTAGACTACAATGAGATAGTTGCACCGGTTGCCCGCTTAGACACCGTGAGAACAATACTAGTCATAGCAGCTCAAAACAAGTGGGCAATATATCAAATGGATGTGAAATCAGCTTTCTTAAATTGTATTTTAGAAGAAGAAGTCTATGTGGACCAGCCACCCGGATATGAGATTTTGGGTCATGAAAAGAAGGTTTACAAGCTCAAGAAGGCCCTTTATGGACTCAAACAAGCCCCAAGAGCATGGTATAGTAGAATTGATAGTTATCTTTTACAAAATGGATTCAATAGGTGCAGCTCAGTGAGCCTACATTGTATACCAAGATGAATGAGCAAGGTGAGATCATAATTGTTTGTTTATATGTTGATGACTTGATATTCACTGGTGATCTTTCAATTGGCATGTTCAAATCAGCTATGAAGAAAGAATTTGAGATGACTGATTTGGGGTTAATGAGATATTTTCTTGGAATTGAAGTAAGTCAAAATGATAAAGGTATTTTCATTTCACAATCTAAGTATGCAAATGATAATTTGAAGAGGTTTAATATGATGAATTGCAAATCAGCACAAACACCAATAGTGATAGGTTTGAAGTTGAGTAAAAATGACAAAGGAGCTAATGTAAATCCAACTTTGTATAAAAAACTTGTTGGTAGTCTCATGTATCTAATAGCCACAAGGCCTGATATAATGTTTGGAGTTAGTCTCATTTCAAGGTTCATGGAGTCTCCAAAAGTTACACATTGGAATGCTAGAAAAAGAATTTTGAAATATGTTAGTGGAACAAAGAATTATGGAATATTTTACTCAATGTCAAATGATTTCAAGCTGATAGGATACAGGGATAGTGATTGTGCTGGTAGCATAGATGATAGGAAGAGAACTTCAGGATATGCTTTTCATTTTGGATTAGGTGTAGTATCATGGGCTTCAAAGAAACAACCAATTGTAACTCTTTCATCAACTGAAGCAGAGTATGTAGTAGCTACAGGGGTAGCGTGTCAAGCCGTTTGGATGAGAAGAATGTTGAAAGAATTGAGGTATGAACAAGAAAGTGCAACAAAGATATATTGTGGCAATAACTCAGCTATAGCATTATCAAAAAATCCAGTATTTCACAAAAGGAGCAAGCATATAGACATAAGGTATCACTTCATCAAGGAGCTGATCAACAATGGAGAAATAATTTTGGAACATTGCAAGTCAGAAGACCAATTTGCTGATATCTTCACCAAACCATTGGGAAATGAAAGTTTTGTGCATCAACGAAACAACTTGGGTATTATAGATGGCAGTTGCGATTAAGGGGGAGTATTGAAATTAATCTTCAACTGCCCACCTACTCTTCCGTAGACTACTGTCCATCCCATATACTCAACTTTACCATGCCCATGCCTTCCTTCTTACTCCAAACATGAAAGTTTTTTGAATTAAAAATATTGATTGCAATCTTTTTGATGTACATACAAGACAGTAGTAAATGGACTTGAACTAAATATAAAGTTAATTTGTAAGAAGTATTGTAGAAGAGGTAATGCTGGGAGAGCAACACAGAAAAAAATAGAGTATGAAAAATATAGAGTAGATGATGTGGCTACAGTAACAAAAAATCAGAACTGGGGAGCTGTTTTGATGCATTAGATTGGAAAGAGTAGCAGCTCTATTTTAAATCATATTGTATATCTTTTATGTATGAATATATATGAAGTTTTCATAGCTATAAAGCTCATTTTTCTGTCTTGTCTCTATTATAGTCTATTTATAATTTGTTTTGTTTCTATATCCTCTGCCTCTCTTTCCAACAGGATGTCTGTTTTACATATCTGGTGAAGCATTTATTAGGCTTACTAGAAGCAAGAGAGTTAATCCATGAAAAGCACAAATGGTGATACAGGCTTGCATGTAGCTACCAGGGAGAAGCTACATACATATAATGAGCCAATTAATAGAGTTTCAACCCGAACTATGCTATTGTGTTAATGACAACCACAAAACACCGCTTTGTATGGTAGTGAAATTGGGGCATCTAGAAGCAATAAAAGAGTTGATAAAGTGGCAGCCAGATGCTATTGAAATACCAAATAGTTATGGAATGAATGTGTTGCACTTAGCTGCCCGACTTAGCCAAGTGAGAAATGTTGATTGCTTGAATTAAACGGTATGTTTATTAGACATAGTGAACCAGGGACTTGAAAAGCCTCCATATATAAATTCTCATCCTGTTGAAGGAAAAGAACATTCTGCAAAGTTAGAGCCCCTAGAAAGTGGAGGGAACAAAGCTGTTCATATTGCAGTAAGATGCAATCAGGGTGTTGAAATAGAGTCCGTGGAAACTGGTGGAAACAAATCCATGAATATTGCAATAAGCTTTAACCAGGGATATGAAATGCCTCAAATCAAAATAAATTTTTCTTCTTCAAAGATAGGGGCATTGGAAAGTGGAGATACACCTCTACATATTTCAGCAAGGAACAAAAATATTCGTGTAAGTTTCTTTTTATCCCGTGGTTCTGAAGCTTTTTGCAGCAAAGAAGAAAATTTTTCGTGCAAGTTTCTGTTTATCCCGTGCTTCTTAAGCTTTTGTATTTATGTCATATTTCTTGACAATGAAGTAAGTCAATTACTTTCTATTAAAAAAGAGATCACTAGTTATTACCAAGTATTACTACGTAATCTGAAATATCAGAATGTACGTTTCATATCGGACTCCTTTTTTAGAAATTACATCAGTTATTTCGTATATTGTAATTAGACATGCTAAAAAATGGCTCTACTAATTGTTGTTTTACATTGTTATTAAAGTTAGCTCTACCATTTGACGCACAACGGTAACATCTATTTTTTTTTTTAATGAGATTAAATTTTGTATCTAAAAGAATAATTTTTAGGTTGAAAATAATGATAAATGAATAGTAAACTTTGCTGGGCATATAAATAAATAAAATTGACTATTAATACGAATATAAGAATCATTTTCAATTTTTTTCCCTCTCTTGGAGGTTCTAGAATCCTTCCTTCCCCTGCTTTAACTTAATCCCATCAGTCAGCTCTATCCTCTCATTTCTGCTCTCTAGTTATGTCATCCTAATTTATCATCCTTATTTCTGCTTTCTAGTTCATCCTCATGGATTATAAATGATAATCTGTAACGTTGTTGATGAAAAAAATTGTTCATAATTTAATTAAAAATTTGAACAAATTTAGCATTATGAACTGTAAATAAAAATATCTTTAAAATAAGTGTTGCTCAGCCGTGAAGTTCGACCTACAAAACCTTTCAGCTCCTCAAACTCTTCTTATTCTCATGTATTTTGATTTTAATGATGAGTTTTATAAAACTTGAAGAGGATAACATTTTGAGATTGATGAGAATTTATATTACTATGCTACAATCGTTGAAGAAGAATAAAATTTAGTTTTCTCATAGACGTAGCCAACTTTGATGAGTCACGTAATTGATGATGTTCGTGCAATTTTGTATTTGCTGTAATTCTATTGCTCTATTTTCTTAACAAATTTAGCTGGGTAATATGTTCAAATTATTGTAACTGTTAGTTAAAGTCATGAAAATAAGAGCTGAAATACCCTCTTAGCTAATGAAGAAGCAAACATCTTCCAATGCAAAGATTCCTAAACATGCACATCTTCTAAATTCGATAATGCATTTTGTAGAAGGTGGAATCACTATTGAATATACAAGGAATAAACAAAGATTCAGTTAACGATGAAGGCTTAACAACCCTTGACATTGCAAGAGAGAACACAGAGCACCATGAATCTCATAGGATAATTAGAAAGCTAGCTAATTATCCCCCCAAGGGAAGGCATTTCCTGTACATCGCCTTAAAGGTAACCTCACAAAAGTATGAGAATGTCATGAACTTGGTGAACAAAGCATATGATGATAGGCGCAATACAAAACTAGTGGTGGCAGTGTTGTTAGCTACTATGTCATTTACGCCAGCCTTCACCATTCCGAGTGGTTTTCAGACGAAGGTAGGGATTGGAGAGACAAAGGAAATGTTAGGTTTTCCACTCCTGATTCGATTTGACTCCTTTAAAACATTTCTCATTTTTAATTATCTGGCCTTCTTTCTGTCACTACTTGTTGTGCTCATGTGGCATTTGAGTACACCCCTTAATACAAGAGACAAGGTACTATTCCTTTGTGTAACCAACATGTTGGTTTGCTCCAGCTTTCTCTTGATAGAATTACCTTTCATCCCTGTAGTGTATTCCATGCTTGTGCACAAGCTCAATATGCTCGCTTGGTTCCTGATTGGCTTCTTCACCATCATTAGCGGTTGTGGTATTTGGCTTTTAATCCAATTGAATGCAAGGCTTATTGTAAATATGGTGAGATTCAACTACCTTTATGGTACAATGCCTCAATTTAATGACCGTGTGTGTTAATCCTATAAGGATCTGGTTAATACTGAGAGGGGGTGAATGAGTATTAAGACAATTTATAACTTCAAATCAAAATACCATTTACAACAGATCTGAAATCAATGAATCTATCCCTTTAGCAGATCTCATTCACTTGTTACCCACTTATAATAGCTTATTAATCAGAATACTCACCAACTAGATATCTGATCAACACATACTCATACTGACTTATTATCAGATCAGAATACTTAATCTATAAATTCATTAAGATTACTGATAACCACTTACATATCTTTGATAAATAGTAGTAAACTTATCATAACTGGTAATCAGAAATAATGCATGAAAACATAAATACTATGAAAAAATATTCCATATATGAACACCAAGATTTTTGACGTGGAAACCCAAATGGGAAAAACCACGGTGGGGATTGATACCCACAATAATTTGTACACTTTCAAAGTATGCCCTGTTAGGAGCTTACAATATGCCTGGTTAGGAGCCGACCCTGATAGGAGTCACCCGGTTAAGGGATTTACCTATCACTCTAGCTAGGAGCTTAATGATCTGTTAGGATCAACCTGGTTAAAGGATTTAAACACTCTTTTGTGAGCTGCCCTGTTAGGGGACTTAGATCGAAAAGGCCTATTATGACCTACCCAGTTAAGGGATTTATGCTGCTGTAATTGTTAGGGAGCAACAATGAAAAATGATTTGTTACTTTGCACTTTCAACTTGCTAAATCAGATCCAGTTATGCTTTGCAATCGGCAACACTCAAGAAGATCTCTATCTTCTCTAGGATGACTTAACTCATTCTCCTAATGCCATCGACACATGAAACATCAGTTGTGTCACCCTAAATAGCCATAATAACTAAGTCGGCCATAAAACCTAATTACATCTTGAACTTACAATACATATCATATCAAATCAATATCTAGGTCATTACAACAAATTACAATGCAATATGAACCTTGATTATTCATAACCCATCAGGGAAATCCGATCTGTATCCTTATAACACTCTACTAAGTGTTTCATTGATTCCCAAGAAATTCTTCTTTGAATCACCCCAAAACAACAATTAAATCTTTCATGTGGGTTGTGTCATGTTACAAACTTCATGTAGACTCACCATCAATCACTGTCATAACACAAATCATTACCGGTTGAGTGAATTCATCACCGGTCCTAAAACCCTACTAAAACCATAGCACAAATCCATTAGAAATTTAAAACATGTCTTCCAATAATCAACATAGGATGCGGTTCCGATCACATACACAAATCCATCATAAAAGATTATGTCTCAAACCACAAGTCTCCAACCATCACCGATTTACCGATTCCATCAAAATCTTTTCTTTTACCAGTTGAAGTCCTAATTCTCAGTCTTGCTGGTAAACCCTATCATACTTACAAATTCTAAATCCGATAGACCAAATTACTTATCCAACAAGTTAGATATCAAATTTTATCTGTAACCATCATCAAACATTAATTGACATAGGTTGCCATCAATGACAACACAAATAATTGATCATGTCATCATCATTCTTCTATTGATATAGTCATCAACTCATCTGCATCAATTATGCCAATCATGCCAACGATCTCCCCCTTTGGAATTGATGGAAACACTAATTAGTTATACAAACATATATGCCAATCATCTGCATCTTAGCACATTAACTATTAGTCTCTATATCTGCCGGTCTTCACTGTCTTTTCTTCTCCTCAAGCCTGATCATCAAATTTCTTTTTTGTTTTCCCATATTTGATTAGCTAATTTATTTTTCTTCTCCCCCTTTGATAACAATGCCAAAGTTAAAAATGCATTACTTGACTTCAATCTAACCAGAAACTCTAAATCATATCATACTGCATTAGAGCTGCTCCCCCTACGAAGTAGCTCACATCTTCATCAATCCTTAGTGAAGAATAAACATGAAATCCATAGGATTGATGTAACTCCAACATCTTAGTTCTTCCTGTTTAGGGGTCTAACCCCTAATTTACTTCTAAGAAACTCAAAAATAGTCTTTGGCAATGGTTTAGTAAAGATATCAGCTAACTAATCTTTACTCTTCACATACTCCATATTTACCTGCTTCTCCTGAACTCTTTCCCTTAAGAAATGATACTTCAACTCTATATGCTTGGTTCTTGCATGAAGTACAAGATTCTTAGAAATATTTATTGCACTTGTATTGTCAAAATAGATAGTCAATGGTTTAGACATATCTATCTTGAATCCTTCTAGCACATGTCTCATCCATATGGTCTATGTGCAATTCATGGATGCAACAACATACTCAGCTTCAACTGTCGATTCGGAAACACAAGTTTGTTTCTTTCTTGTCCATGCTACAAGTATTCCTCCAAGTAGAAAAGCTCCACATTGCCTGCCCAATTTGCATCAGTAAAAACATCTAAAGTGAAATTTCCTTTGCAGGGATACCATAATCCATAGTCTAATGTTCCTTTAAGATATCAGAAAATCCTCTTAACAACCACCATGTGACTTTCTTTGGGCTCTTTTTGGAATCTTGCAACTAACCCAACAACATGAGCAATGTCTGGTCTTCTATGTACAACATAATGTAGCTTACCAATCATAGACCTGTATTCTTTTTTACTAACATCAAATGAACCATCTTGCTTTGTCAATTTGTAGCCTGTTACCATTGGTGTACCTACAGGTTTATAGTCTTCCATGCCAAAATTCTTTAGCACCTCTTTAATATACTTGCTTCGATGGATAAAAATACCATCATCCAATTGTTGGATCTATAATCCAATAAAGAACTTTATTTCACCAAATAGAGACATCTCAAATTCCTTTTTTATCTCATCAGCAAAGTCCATACTCATATTATCATCTCCACCAAAAATTATGTCATCTACAAATACTTCAGCTATTAGCATCTTGTCTCCATCAATTTTTAGATAAATATTACTGTCCTCATTGGTACGCTAGAATCCAATCTTGATCAAATGTGCATGTAGTCTCTCATGCCATGCTCTTAGTGCCTTCTTTAGACCATACAAAACTCTATATAATTTACATACCATGTCCTTATCATCAGTCAAGGAAAAACCATCCAGTTGTTCAATGTATACTTCCTCTTCAATAATTCCATTCAAAAAGGTTGACTTGACATCCATTTGGTAGACTTTGAATCCATTATATGTAGCAAATGCCAACAACATCCTTACTCCTTCCAATCTTGCAACCGGTGCAAAAGTTTCACCTTAGTCTTCAACTTCTTCCTATGCATATCCTTTGTAGACTAACCTTGATTTATTTTTTACCACTTTTCCATCTTCATTTAACATATTCTTGAAGACCCATTTAGTTCCAATCACATTCTTGTCCTCCGGTCTAGGAACAAGTGACCATGTCTGATTTTTCTCTATTTGATCTAATTTCTCATTCATTGCTTTCACCCAGTCATCATCTTTGAGTGCTTCCTTAACTATCTTGGGTTCCATTGTAGAGATAAAACAAAATTTTCTCTAATCTTCCTCCTAGTCTGCACACCTGCATTCTTATCACCAATTATCTGGTCCTAAGAGTGACTTAATCTCATATATCTAGGTATAGTCTATGTTGGTTTTGCATCTTCCTCATCTGATTCACCAGTCAATTCACTACTTTCTTCTTCACTATCCTTGCTTACTAGTTGAGCATTTGCCAGTTGATCATTATTCTATGCTTTTGGTTCAAAGATCACTAGTCTTTCTTCATTATCATCTTTTTTAAGTTCAGACCTATTTGATCCTCCAAATTTATTTGACAAATCATCCACCATCACATTAAGACTTTCAACTATTTTCTTAGTTCTCTTATTATAGCATTTGTATGCTTTTCTTTTAGAAGAATAACCAAGAAATAATCCTTCATTAGATTTTGCATTAAACTTTCCAGTGTAGTTATCCTTTTTAATAAAACATTGACTTCCAAAGATTTTGAAATAACTAACACAAGGAGTTTTACCATACCATAGCTCATAAGGTTTATTATTGTTGTCTTTCTTTACAAGTATCTAGTTTAATGTGTAGATTGCAGTACTTATTACTTCTCTCCAAAACATCTTAGGCATATTACCTTGTAATAACATTGTTCTAGAAGCATCAACAATTGTTTTGTTCATCCTTTCTGCTACACTATTTCGCTGTGGTGTCCTAGGAGCAGACATCTACCTCTTGATACCCTGTTCATTACAATACTTTACAAACTCATCAGATGTGAATTCTCCTCCTCGATTAGATCTTAAGAATTTCAAGTTTTTACTAGTCTCATTCTCAACTAGAGCTTTAAATGATTTAAATTTACTAAAGGCTTCAGATTTCTCCTTTAGGAATGTAACCCAGATCATCCTAGAATAGTCATCGGTAAAAAGCATGAAATATCTATCACCAAAATAGCTTTTTGTTCTTATAAGACCACAAAGATCAATATGAACCAAATCCAAAATATTTTCAGATGTACACTTCTTTCTCTTAAATGAAATAGAGGTCATCTTACCAATTTGATAGTCTTTACACATCACATTATCCGGTTTAACAATTTGTGGTAATCTTCTCACAACACTAGACTTGCTTACCTTCACCGAGTTATCAAAATTCACATGACAACATCTCTTGTGCCATAATCAACTATCTTCCATCTTTGCAACTAGAAAACTATTGATATTAGCATTTAAATGAAATAAGTTACCTCTTGTTTGTTTTTCAGTAACAATTAGTTCACCATTTCCTCCAAGAATTCTACAGATTTCACCATTAAACTCAAGCAAATAACCTTTATCATTGAGTTATCCAACATTTAATAGATTATGTTTCAGACCATCAACCCAAAATACATCATCAATATTATTCTTCCCATTCAAAGAAATAGAACCTTTAGCTTTCACCATGTAGGGAGAGTCATTTCCAAATCTAACAACATCTCCATCAAATTCATTAAGAGTTAGGAACTTACTCTTATCTCTGGTCATATGGTGTGAACAACCATTGTCTATAATCCATTCATTATTGTTTTCTACATGAGAAACCAGTGCCTTCTCATAAGACAATTCCTCATTTACAACTACAAACACAATCTCTTCTTTGTCATCTTCATCTTCAAATTCTTCATCGGTCACACCTTCATCCACTACAATATAACAATATTTTTTGCCTTTCCCTTTGAATCTCTTGAACTTATCTTTCTTATCGGTGTTAGGGCAGTTAGCAGCAATATGACCAATCTTACTACAAGAGAAACACTTTAAAGGTAGCTTTCCTTTATACTTTACTAGTGCCTCTTGGAAATCTCTTGGCTAGTAGTGCTTCAAGTTCCATTACTTGATCTTCATTGTCTTCACTTTCCCAGTTACCTCCATGACTAGATTTGCACTCATGACTTTGACATACATTCTTTCCTTTTCTAGTAGATGAACCGGTAATAAAATGTTTAAAAGTAGATTTAGTAGATTTTGCCACACTATTGTCAAAACTATTTAACTCAAAGGTTGTAAGCTTACCAATCAAAGAGTCAACAATTACCTTATCCTTTGAAATGGATCTCAGTTCTTGGATTGCCAATAATCTAATACCATACTGAGGTTGAAGAGTTCTGAGCATTTTACTTACCACCACATCATCAACAATTTTACCACCAACACCTTTTATACCGCCAACAACTTCTTTAATTCTTTGACCATACTGTGCAATGTTTTCTCCTTCTTGCATTTTCATATCATCAAATTTTCCTTTCAATCTTTCCTCTTTTTCTCTTTGTACATGCTCATCTCCTCCATGAATTGTTTCTAATTTTTCCCAAACCTCATGTGCAATTTCCAATCATTGAACATCAATATTTTTAGAATCAGATAAAATACTTACAATAGCTTCAAGGGCTTGCATGTTCTCCTGCTAATATTTAAGTTCATCCGGTGTCAAGGCCGAAGTAGTAGGAGTCACATATGTTGTTTCAATATGTTTCTAGCATTGAGTTCCAAGACCTTTGAGATATATCTTCATTCCGTCTTTCCAGATTTTATCTATAGTTGTCCTTGTTGAATTTTAGATCCTCTTTCTTCATCATCTTGCCTTCCTCAGAATCTTTTCCTCAAGCGGTTAATCTTTTCTGGACATAGAGGACCACAAATTTGATACCAATTATTAATTCTATAAAGATCCAGTTAATTCTAAGAGGGGGCGGTGAATCAGTATTAAGACAATTTATAACTTCAAATCAAAATACCATTTACAATAGATCTGAAATCAATGAATCTATCCCTTTAGCAAATCTCATACACTTGTTACCCACTTATGCAATCTTATTACTCAAAATATTCACCAACTAGATATTTGATGGACACATACTCATACTGACTTATTATCAGATCAGAATACTTCATTTATCAATTCATTAACTTTACTGATAACCATTTACAGATCTCTGATAAACAACAGTAAACTTATCATAAGCGGTAATTAGAAATAATGCATGAAAACATAAACACTATGAAAAGACATTCCACACATGAACACCAAGATTTTTGATGTGGAAAACCAAATGGGAAAAACCACGGTGGGGATTGGTACCCACAATAATTTATGCTCTTTTGAAGTACACCCTGTTAGGAGCTTACAATACACCCAGTTAGGAGCAGACCCTATTAGGAGTCACCAGGTTAAGGGATTTACCTATTACTCCAGCTAGGAGCTTAATGATCTATTAGGATCAACTTGGTTAGAGGATTTAAACACTCTTTTGTGAGCTTCCCTATTAGGGGACTTAGATGGCAAAGGCATGTTAGGACCTACCCAGTTAAGGGATTTATGTTGTTGTAATTGTTAGAGAACAACAATGAAAAATGATCTGTTACTTTGGACTTTCAGCTTGCTAAATCAGATCCAGTTATGCTTCACAATTTGCAACACTCAAGAAGATCTCTATCTTTTCTGGGATGACTTAAATCATTCTCCTAATGCGACCAACACATGAAACATCAGTTGTGTCGCCCTAAATAGCCATAACAACTAAGTCGGTCATAAAACCTAATTACATCTTGAATTTACAATACAAATCATATCAGATCAATATCCAAATCATTACAATAAATTACAATGTAATATCAACCATTGATTATTCATAACCCATCATGGAAATATGATCTGTATCCTCAAAACACTCCACTAAGCATTTCGCTAATTCCCAAGAAATTCTTCCTTGAATTGTGCCAAAACAACAATTAAATCTTTCACATAGGTTGTGCCATGTTACCAACTTCATATAGACTCTCCGTCGATCGCTTTTATAATATAAATCATTACTGGTTGAGTGAATTCATCACTGGTCCTAAAACCCTAGCTCAACTCCATTAGAAATTCAAAACAGGCCTTCCGGTAATCAACATAGGATGCGGTTCGAGTCACATACACAAATCCGTCATAAAAGCTTATGTCTCAAACCACAAGTCTCCAACCATCACCAGTTTACCAATTCCATCAAAATATTTTCTTTTACCGGTTGAAGTTCTAATTCTCAATCCTGCCAGTAAACCCTGTCATACTTACAAAGTCTAAATCCGGTAGACCAAATTACTTATCCAACAAGTCAGACATCAAGGTTCATCTTTAACCATCATCAAAAATTAATTGACATAGGTTTCCATCAATGACAACACAAATAACTAATCATGTCATCATCATTCTTCTACCAATACAGTCATCAACTCATCTGCATCAATTATGCCAATCATGCCAACACGTGTGGTGGAATTTTTGTGGGTGAAACTAGAACGTCTAGGGTATTTTGGCTGGTTGCACCAGAGGAAAATCAAGTGGGACACTACCCTTTATTCTAATTGTTGTATGAAATCTAGGGCTAAGCCTGAATGTGGTTCTACTAAAAATATTTAGTTACAACCTTGAAATCATCTTATTGTATGACTTGGCAGTGGTAATTAAGGTTTGATAAAACTGCTTTTGTAGGTTTATGGATGTTTAGTTTCTTATTTTTATAAAAGTTTTGTTTGCATTCAAATCAGTCTTATAAGTTGAATGTTTGTTTATTATTGTAAGAAATTTTTGTGCCATTGCAACTAGAAAGCTTGTTAATGTGGAGTATCGCTTTCAGAATGTTGGAAACAAAATCTGTTTATAGATTCTAACTATAATTTACAATTTCCCCACTATATTTTTTATACTCTACTCCTAATTCAATTCTTCCTTATTCTGGTTATTATTATTATTTAAATATACATAGCCTCTACACAATTGGTTATGGAGCTTTTTATTTTCAATTTAAATTAGTTGATACAATTTATAATATGCCATCTAATTGAATTCAATATCAATTGTAAATTGATAAATCTAATTATTTTTATAATATAAGACATTATTTTTATATAAACCTCTTTTAGTAGATTTGATCTAACTTATTTATAATGAGGAGAAAATTTGTAGAAGATTTCAAGAATATTATAGGACTTGAACCACATTAAAAAGTAATTCAAAATTAATATCAATTAAAAAAAGTATAAAAAATTTCAAATTAAATTAATTAAAAATTAAAAATATATTTTATATTATATGGAACAATGTAATTTAATTATATGAAATAATATAATTTTTTTGTGTAAGAAGCATTCAAATTACTTCATGGGAAGTTAAATTTTTGTCTATTGGTAAACAAAATTCTCACTAATTTCACCTTCAAAACTGATCCTATTTGTCTGAAGAGTAGTGACAACCATGCCAATAGTTGCATAGATTGTTGTGAAACTACAATCTTCCTTTGCATTTGAGAGGAACAACTCCCTCGTATGATGGGGGGTACTTGATATTTGTGTGTACTTTTCACTTGAAATCACAAAAAGGAGACAAAAAAAATAAAAATGATAATAGATAACAAAAACCCTACTGGTAGACATACGAATACCAAATAGGACTTCATGATTGATAACAAATTACAGGGGTTTTAGCACAACATAAGTTTTTACTTGCAATGATGATGAAAGAAGGATGATGGATCTTAACATAGGAAGAGATGGGTAACTCTAGCACATACAAACCAAGATACCAAAGCTTGATCATGTTTCATTACATCAATTCGAATTATAAGAGTTCCAATAGATAACAAATAATTTGCACATAGACAAAAGATATCACTAATTTGAAATACAAAAAATCAATAATAATAACTCAAGAAGTATGTTTAGAACATATGAGCTAAATGCGTCATTTATTATTTCCATGAAATTATACAATCTCAAGAACTCGTCTGTACAAAGTGTAAATACAAAAGTCGTCAGACTATTTCTCTAAGAATTTCTCCATAGTCTCCCCTCTGTACGATTCCCCCCATTTACAATGCAAAAGTTATATTTATAGGCTCATCTTGATAACCAACTTGTAACCACTCAACATAACTACCTAGGTAACCACTTTGGATAACTACCTAACTGATCACTTAGGATAGCTACCTAAGATAGCCACTTAGGATAACTACCTAAGTTATTACTTCTACTAGCTACGTTTTTGGAGACAAGTTAAGATTTACATTAATTTTATATAAATTAATCCCAAAATCTAACTTGTAGTTACAATAAGTGAATTAAGTCACTTTTATAAAAAGATGATTTGAAACTTGACCTTGAAGAAAGACAATATTACTGATCTTGTTGAGGTAGTTTGCAATCTTCACTTTTTCTTCCTTTGATACTTTTTGAAGAGCTTCTTGGAACCAAGCATTGTCTGAACTTGTCCTCTTTGTTGCATAACAAAAACTAGTGAACATTTCACTTTTCATTTCAAATCCTACAACCTTTGACATAGTTTACATTCTTTGACTTTCCAACATGTGTAATGTCATTTCATCATAAATCTCAATAATTTTGCATCAACATACACATTAGAATAATTAGTTTGGAGAGATCTTCACTAAATAACAAATCCATATCCCTCAATACTTCTTTGAACCTAGGTGTGCACATTGTATTTGCAATGTAGTACGTAACTTTTGAAGCTTTCCTTATCTCACCCCTTGTTGGGTGAAACAGTATATCAATTGAATCGATTGACCATGGTGAAAACAAACCAACTTGTTATGAGTGAGGATGATGCCAATTGTTCAATGAACTCAATAAACTTCCCATCACTTGAAGTAATATCATTTTCATGGTTCATATTCACAATCATTGGCAATTTACTTATTGTTCTTTGTAGAATGTTATCCCGTCTCTCCAAGACTACTTGAACTCAAACTCATGAAATTCATATAATATTTGGAAATCAAGTATCCAAGTCTCGATACGAGTTCTTTTTTTTTTTTCCAAGAAGGGAAATGTTTTTACTATTGTAGAGGACAACACCATCACACCTAACAAAACCCTTTATGTCTGGCCTTCACATAGCATTTCAAATAGGAGCATCGCGAAATAACATACCACAAAGAAAAGTTTGAGTTTACAAAAAAAAATATATGTTCCTCTTTCTAACCGAGGAGCTAATCCGACTTCCATTTGGGCATGATTAAGGGGATTTTGGCATGGCTAATTTGACTCTGCATATGCCAATTGCATTTCCTTAAGAGTTTCTATGGCTTTTTCATGATCTCGTTCTGTAATCTTTGAAATTGAAAGTATACTATGAAATCACATTTCTTCGAACTCAAGTGTTTGTTTACACTCCCCCATTTTGCATGCCTATCAACCACAGCATTTCCAACCATTATATCTGATAAAAATCTCCCTGCCACTACGATCCGATGGACATCCATAACCTAATTCATCGCCTCGATTTCGTGCAGGTGGGGATGAGCTCTGGCTTTACAACAGCCAATAGAATTTGCTTGAAAGTTTATGAAGCCTTTTCAACGAATTTATTTAGTGTGACTACGATCTTGACGTTCCTTGAGATGATTTCTCTTTGAGGCATTCTGTGAAACATTCCCAATAAACCTGCATGCACATCGTGAATACCCTGTAATCACTTCAACTTGTGATTTTACTTTTCCGAGCATCCTATCAAATAGTTCATTTGTTTGGTATGATCTTCCACACTTCAACAATCATGCTAAATGGCCGATGCATTATGCGCTTTGTCAACATATAAAGATTCATACACAACTTTATCGGCCGCTTTAAACACTTTAAGAAGCTAGCAATATGGCCGCTTTCTAATCCACTTCATCCAATGGTCGAGATTCTTTCCTCGACTATTGATGTTTTGTGTGCATGGCCACCAAGCTCAAATCTATTTCACAATACATAAATATTCTTTATTTCATTTGAGTTACAAATATTCTAGAAACAAGTCAATAAATTCTCTCACTTATTGTCTTGTTGGTCTCTTCTATTTATTGATTATGTTTCAAATGTTCAAAAGATCTTAAGAGATTACATTGTAAACTTTTTTCTACCTCGATTTTGAATTGAAATCAAAACAAACAATAGGAAACAGACATGTGTTACATCAATTTCTATGACCATTTGAATGATTCACCTTCGAGTTAAGATATCATCTTGAAAACTTTGATGCAAACATTAATGTCTACACTATACAAAAAATTCAAACATGAAAAGGTAAAATATTTTCGAGTTTAAAATGAGGCCTAACACTATCTTATAAAAAAATTGTTTTGATTTTACCTATAAAACTAATAAATATAGTTTCAAGGATATTATTTTGTTGTACTGTTTCAAATAATTTGTATGATTTAGAAATGTTTTAATAATCAGTGCATAGGATTATAATATATAGTTTCAAGGACGTACATCATACTCACAACAAAGTTTTCTAAATAGAGAACTAAATGGGAAAGCAAACTAAAACTTATTTGATATTGTAACATCGTAAATTTTCATTGGGCCAACTTACACCTCATGTTTGTGCCCCTACTTTAGCGTGTCTCGCTCTCATCTCCTATCTAGGTCCGTTCAGTGCCTTAATTCTATTTCTGATGCCATGCACACTTACCAACAGATTTCTTGGAGGGATATCCTTCTCCTTGGGGCTTATTGAGGTCCTTTACTTTAGTTAGAACCTATTTTAAAATGTGAGTTGAGCCCTATCTCTCTGGCGGGAAATGAAATTGATGGCTCAACATGACTGTTGGAGGTCGACCTAATCGATAAATGACCTAGATATCCATATATAAAGACTTCAATCAATTTTTTTCAATCTAAGTCTTCATCTCCAAGTAATTAAGCATCCCACATCCATGAAGCATTCATCATTAAACATTTTTTTAGAGATTTTCAAGGCTGCATATTCTTCATTCATCTATTGTGGAGCAAAATTACATCAATCATATCCAAGAATGTGTGTGATTAGGGTATTGTCATGTTCATTCCATTTCATACAACATATGCGATTACATTCAAGAAGAAAAACATCATCATTAAGGATTGCAGATCTGAGGTATATATTTCTATTATTTATTTCATTATTTGTGATATTTCGTTCAAGGTTAATTCCTAAACTAGGGTTTGACTTAGGCAAGCCCCTAATCCTAACAATTCCCCCCTTCTTTTTGTGTGTAGAAAATAAGTATGGAGCTACAATCTTCAAGATCAACATTATTTATAGAGATGAATAGGTTCCCTTTTGGACAACAAAAAGTGCGGAGGACCAAAGTGACCAACATTCTGGTCCTGACAAATGAAGAACTCCTTTTGGGAATAAGTCTGAATACTCTTATATTACTTAGATCCAGGTTTGTGGTTCTATTTTATGATTGTAGCTCACTGTTCATGTTGGCATATGCACACTCCAATGAGACATTGTATGTGATTGAAGGTTTTGTCATTGATGGCAACCTTGCAATCCTATGGCACCGACAAGGCAATATACAAGCAAGGCATTACATCGGCAAGTTAGTGCACTAGCATCAGCAGATCACACTCTACGCTAGCACTTAGGACACCGGCACCGGCACCGGCATAGAGAAAGGAAGTATACCGGCATAGAGGCCGATAGGATTTTGTTATATTATATTTTGTTTATTATTGTAAAACTTGGTAAGATGACTTGGCATGTTGTAAAATGACTCTTATATATAAAAGAGATCATTGTAGATATTTTGTAATGAAGTAAGGAAGTGAAGAAAGTGATGTATGCAAAATATAAGTTAAGGGTTTATGTAAGAAGTAGAGTAGTAACCGGTACTGAATTAGGCATTATAGATGCTATTGTAAAGCAGTATAAGATATTGGAATTGTACAATCCACATTGTAAGTCAGTGAGGCTTTCCATTGAGCAGTGAGCTCTAGGCAGTTGGCCTTCCTGCATGTGTAGGCCCCTCTTGTAAGTAATATTCTCTTATTGGCCAGTAAGTGGATATTGTGGGTCACAAATCCCATTGAGGTTTTTCCCACACTAGGTTTCCTCGTTAAATCTTTGTGTTATGGTGTGCTTTTCATGTGGATGTTCTTAATTCTATTTATTGCATTCTTTCTTGCATACCAGTACACTGTTATAATATGTTCTGCATGTTTTAAGTTAAGAAATTCTGTACACCGGTTAGATTCTGATTCACCCCCCCCTCTCAGTATCTGTGGGAATCCTAACAATTGGTATCAAAGCTTGATCCTCTATTTTTAGAAGCCTAATAGCTTGAGGAAGATCTTGACACCGATAAAGATGGAAAATCTAATGAAGCAACTTGAAGGAGCTCTTTTCAGACTATGATACAGAAAAATTGAAAAATATCAAACTAGAAGATGATTTAAGGGTAGCTCAGGATATCATTCAGGCACTTCAAAAAAATCTTATTGTTGCAAGAAATAAGAGAAGATAACTTTGTGAAAAGATGCAAAATGAGAATGATGAAAATGAATCACTTAATGATCAGATAAGCAAGCTGAAACAAGAGAACATGACAACAAAGAATGAGATGCAGGATATGACTATGAGATTTTGTAAAGAGATTGAGGATAGGAAGAAGAATGAAGAAGAATTGACCAGAAGACTAAGTGATGCAGCAAATGAGAACACAAGACTTAGCTATGAAAATGACATGTTGAAGACAGATCTGATGCACACTCAAAATGACTCCAATGAACTGATGAGACAGAAAGAGGTCTTAGAAAGAGAACTAGAAACTACAAATCAACATAAGGAAAAATTCAAGAAAAGCTCAGAGGAACTTGGCACCTTGTTGAAGAATCAAAAACCTAAAGGTGACACTTCTAGAATTGGCTTTGAAGTTGGTGAAAGCTCCGGTACTGCAAATACTCATGATCACAGAAAACCAATAAGACAACCTAATGCTTATAAATTCAATGGAAAATGCTTTAACTGTAATAAGTATGGTCATAGAGAAAATGAATGTAGATCTAGAAATTATCAGAATATCAACACACCCATTGGTCAATGTTCAAAATGCAACAAAGTTGGTCACAACTCTAAAAATTGCAAAATGAATGTGAGATGTTATGTTTGTGGAAGACTTGGACATTTATCTAATTAATGCAGAACACAAACTAGCATAGGTTATGGGAAAGCTATTCAGAAGAATAATGTAACTTGTTATGCATGTAACAAGATTAGGCATATTGCTAAATTCTGTAGAAGTAAAGGATCACCGGTAGAAAACAAAAGTTCTAGCTTGAAAGGTAAAGAAAAAGCTGAAGAGGTTAAGCAAGAATTCTCAAAACAATGGATTAGAAAAGCTGATCTAAATATTGGGAATACTCCTCCACCGGTAGAACCAATCAATGCTTCACCAGCAGGATAGAGTGATGCTTCACCGACAGGGCAGAGTCGTGCTCCACCAGCAGGAAGTTCTTCATCTAATTGAAGAAAGTTTCCTTGAGGGTTTGGCAATCTAATGACCACATGTGCTATCATTCCCTCGGTTAGAGATAAGAAGTTGAAAATTACTTATTACCGGCAGACAATGTTAAGTGAATACTTAACTGGCATACATTTAATGTGGTAGATGATGAAAAGACACTATAAATTTGAGGTTTTGGCTCCATTTCATTTCACTGAGATTTCAAACCTATGAAGAGCACGAAGATTCTGAGCTAAGGCATTTCGAGCAAAAGGCAAGAACACTTCAAGCAATCATCCATCCTAAAGGCAGTAAAAGGTATTTTATCATGGCATCCACCTCTGCAATTGAATATATAGCAAACCCTACTATTGGAGAAGTTATAAAATGACTTAGGCCCATATTTCAATTAGTTCCTGAGGTAGCAAAGAAAGATGATACCTTAGGTTCTTTTTCTCAAATTCCTAAGGGAGTTGTTTATGCTGAAGACCCCAGAATTTACATTGATTGTAACATTGAGGAACTAGGAGATGAAGAGATTAAAACCATGTTTAAAACTGTCGTATGTGATGAATCCGACAATGTAAAAGATGAACATAAGATCATTGAAACCCTAGGATTTACAGAGATCCTTAGCATTCTTGAATTCCCCAAGGATGTGATTAGGATAGTCTTAAGCAGGGTACATGGTGAATTTTTCTGGCTAGATGCAATTCACAAAATCACTAAGAAAGTTGTGAAAGCTGTCACAGGGTTACCAACCACTGGTAAAAGGCTAGACAAAACTAAGAAGGTTTCCAATGACCTAGTTATAAACCTAACTGGTGCAACATCTGACAAAAGGTCCTTAAGAGTCAATGATGTAACAGATATTAATGTGAGATTTATCAGCATGATATTAGGATATAAAGCTACTCATTCAAATAGACTCAATTCAGTTTCAAGTTTATGCATTAAGAGTGCTTATGATATGGTCACAGATAATGCAAAGATTGATGTATGTGAGTGGTTGAAGGATGAATTAATTGACAACTTAGGCAAGATTAAAAAGGACAAGAAAGGAACTTTTAAATTTGGAAATCTGTTAGTATGTCTGATGCTACATATAACCAAACAGGTTCCCGGTATAGGCTACGAAGAACTTGGATATGATATACCTGTAGGTAAATAGCTAATAGAACTATTCAATAATATGGGAGAAGACAAAGAAAACAATATCCATGATTTCTTTCAAGCACTAAAGGCCAAAATGAAGTAAAGAACCAGGTTATCACAAAAGATTGTTGACAAATATAAGGATGAAATATGCTTTGTAATCAAGAAGGATGAGATCTGGATGGAAGCAGTCATCCCTAGAACAGTTTGGGTAGCAAAGATGGGCTATGAAACAGATGATCATATAATTGAAACTTATGCTAAAGCACTTCTAGAAGCCCCTAAAGAACCTAAGGAAGAAATATATGGTAGTGCAGAAACTATTGAAAGCCAAATACAATCTAAGAAAAGAGTGAAAAAAGTCAAGGAAGTTGTAAGGAAAGGTTCTAGGCAAGAAAAGGAGATCGAGGACAGAGTAATGGAACAAACTGGTATAACAGAGGATGAGTTAGCAGCTCCACAACTTGAAACTCACCTATCATCGGTAGGTACATCTTTAGAGAATGGCATGCCTGCAACTTTCAAGAGAGTTGTAAGAAAAAGCGATCCCTCACTAGAAACCACACCCTCTCCTAGGAGGACAAGACAAAAACAACAAGCAGTGAGATCTCTGGTAAGAAAGGCTACACCAAAGAAGAAGAAACTAACACCCAAGAAGAAGAAGAGGACAAATAAGGACTTGGTCCCTCTTGACATACTATTGAATGAAATTACAGAGGAAGGGAAACTGAAAAATATAGAGAAACTATATGACACTCTGACAGTTGATGAAAAAGAACAAGTTGAAAATAGTGTTATATTGTATATGGATATGTATAAGAAATTTTTGATGGAAGTAGTAGATGAAGTACCAGATGAACTATTTAAGAGACTGGAAGCAAGAAGACAAGCAGTAGTAGAACTTGACAGGAAAATAAAGATAGAAAAGCTACTTGTTGTATATCTAGTGAATTCCCCCAAAGAAATTGATAACTTAATTGCTCAAGCCAACCGGTTAGTATTTTCTACTACACACCGACACATTGCTTTAATGGTTGGAAGAGTTAATGAGGTGACTGAGGATACAGAAAATGCATGGGACATTTTCCTAGTGGAAAAAGAAAAACAAGATGAATACATGAGTCACAAACCTATAAAGGTATATCAAAAAGAAAGGGACAAGGGTAAAGGTAAAGTTGGTGGACCACCCAGTATCAAGGTTAAAGACAACTTACCCCCACCTCCTTTTATTACTCCACCGGTAAAAACTACAACTACAAAAGATCAACCGACAATTGAAAGTATGGATGTAGAGGATGTCAATCCTAATCCTGAAGTCTTATATACTGTGGATGTTGATACTCAAAAGATCAACATTGTGGTAGACAAAGATACAACTGATAAGACTGAAATGGCTAGGTAGCCTCTGGTAGCTGAGCAAACTGATAACACACAGGAGAAACTGACAGATGACAAAGAGAAAAAGGTAGAAACTCAAACTCAAACTGAGACAATGTAACAAATAGAGAAACAAATAGAGAAAAAGGCTCCTAAACAAGAACATCAACAGGAACAGGAACAGGTTCATAAGGAAATAGTGCCACCGACAACTGGAGAAGTAGAAAAACCATTGCTTAGGGAAATGCAAACACAAATAGACCTACAAGAGGTCAATACAAGATTGGTTACTTCCACCGGTAGTATTCAAAATGCAGGTTCATCATCAGGATACAAATCAACTAATGTGATTGAGGTACTATTGGATTCAATTAAAAAGATAATAGACTGCAGCTCACAAGCTTATAAGGCAATAGATGACACAATACCAATTTTGAAGGTAATTGCTCTTAACTATAATATAGACAATAAAGATTCTTTAGAACAACTTGATACCTTGTGTAAATATATCACAAAAAACATTGAGAAAATAAAGGAAGAGACATTGAAGGACAAAGTAGAAATTGAAAAGCAAAGATTCTTTGATGAGCAGATAAAGAAATGTACTAGAGATTTTGACACACTTCTGTCGGAACTATGTAATTTATTGAAAGAATACAAAACTCTGTACAAAGACACCTGTAAGACAAACTTTTTGACTATAGATATTGATAAGAAGATGACCAAGGTACAGGATGAAATCAACAAACTTGCAGATAATTTTCTTAACTCACCTGATACATTATGATTTTTGAATAGAAGATAACAAATTTTGAGGAAGAATTACTTAAATTGGAAAGTGAAAAAGAGAGAATAGTGAATAAGGCAAAGCATCTGAGATTAAAACTAAGTCCAAGGTTGGACTATCTAGCATCATTGTGGAAGGAAGTATCTGAGGCACTAATACAGGGACAGAAAATACCGGTAGAGCATTTGCAGCATCTCATTGGTACAGTTCAGAGAACAGAGACAACAATAAGAGATAGTAAAAAGTTTATGGAGAGTATAAACTTGATTTTGGCAGATCTATTTCAAATTGTAACTACCAAGTTACAAGGTTGAAACTAAAAACTCTACTGACATCTTGACAACCTTTGTCATTGATGCCAAAGGGGAGTAGTGGGATAAGAAAATTCAACATAACAGGAATCATATGCTCAGGGGGAGCACACACATTTTTGGTAACATTTTTGGACTTCACATTTTTGGATAAACTTTTGAAATTTCTAATGAGTGTTGCCATCAATGCCAAAGGGGGAGATTGTTGGCATATGAACACTCCAATGAGACATTATATGTGATTGAAGGTTTTGTCATTGATGGCAACCTTGTAATCCTATGTCACCGGCAAGGCATTATACTGGCAAGGCATTACACCGGCAAGTTAGTGCACTGGCTTCAGTAGATCACACTCTACACTAGCACTCAAGACACCAGCACCGACACAGAGAAAGGAAGTATATCGGCATAGAGGCCGATAGGATTTTGTTATATTATATTTTGTTTATTATAGTAAAACTTGGTAAGTCGACTTGGCATGTTGTAAAATGACTCATATATATAAAAGAGATCATTGTAGACATTTTGTAATGAAGTAAAGAAGTGAAGAAAGTGATGTATGCGAAATATTAAGGCAGACCTATTATACGAAATATAGGTTAAGGGTTTATGTAAGAATCAAAGCAGCAACCAGTACTAGATCAGGCATTATAGATGCTATTGTAAAGCAGTACAAGATATTGGATTTGTACAATCCACATTGTAAGTCAGTGAGACTTCCCATTGAGCAGTGAGCTCTAGGCAGTTGGCCTTCCTGCATGTGCAGGCCCCTCTTGTAAGTAATATTCTCTTATTGGCAAATAAGTGGATATTGTGGGTCACAAATCCCACTGAGGTTTTTCCCACACCGGGTTTCCTCGTTAAATCCTTGTGTTATGGTGTGCTTTTCATGTGGATGTTCTTAATTCTATTTATTTCATTATTTCTTGCATACTGGTACAATGTTATAATATGTTCTGCATGTTTTAAGTTAATAAATTTTGTACACTGGTTAAATACTGATTCACCCCCCCCTCTCAGTATCTATGGGAATCCTAACAGTTCATACATAATCATTTCAATTTCAACACATTTAGCCTAGTTTCATCATTTCAACAATTCAACTTAAAAGAGGGCAATCAATTCAAATCCAATGAATCCAATAAGAATTCTTAGCCCTATCGTTGCTAATTTGATGCTAGATCTATTGGGTTCTCCCTTATTTAATGTAATTGGTATCCAAGGAAAATTAGTGGTCTTCTCCCTTCTTGTGGAGGAAACCCTAATTTTCACCATTACAAATATCTAATCTTTTAACTAAGAAACCTCTAAGATTCTTGTTAATATTCTAGCTAGCTACCAAGAGTTATTTAATTTGTTTATCTCTTCCTCTTCATTAAGAACTAAATTATCTTTCAAAGATTTTATTTTGTTACATATTAAAAATTATATTTTTTCCAAAGGCCTCATAAATACACCAATCATGCTCTTGTTTTTGTAATAGTACATCAAATCACTCTCTCTTGATTAGGTATTTTATCTTAGAAAAGAATGTTAATTTTTTATATGTTTTGATCTACCATAACAAATGAAAAGATAGGAAAATGGGACCCTATCCTATCGTCATAAACTAAGATCCATGAACCTTTTCTTAGTAGAAAGTCCTATTAACAAGACATCTTGTTAACCTCAATAGGTCCATAGTTAGTTGTATCACTCAACACAACAAGATAACCTACTCCATAGAGGATGTCAACATCCACAACATCTCATTTATCCATAGGAGCCCACAAGTTCCCATAAACACAACAAAGAAGAACAAGAGAACTAAACACCTAGAAAAGAACTACCTCCATAGGGCCTTTGAGAAGAGATGAACCTTTAGAGCACTTAGAACCCATCAACATCAGGATATGGGCACTGAAAAAAATTCTTTGGACCCTTTTCAAACAAGTAGAACATAAGTGATAGATCATCACCAGGGAGATAATAAAGCCTTAGTAGGAACCAAGCAACTCTTGCAACAACCAAAGTAGGGATCACAAACCACAATGGGGGCCAAAATAGGCAAGCAACTTGACCATCACTTGTATAGGCCACACAACCCCATGGGGAAAGGTAATGCATAACCAAGAAACTGCTAAAAAAGGACACAACATGTGCCACCCACTAGCAACCATTGTCAAATAAACACTCTACAAGATTCCATAGATGAAGGCAAAAAACTACATCAAGGGTAAGAAATAGAGTCACCAAAAGAGGGGAGAGAGCTCCATCCCTATACAACCTATCAAACAAGAAGGGCAAGAAGGGGATAGGAACAATAATAGATAGCTCTCAGTAGACCTTGCCATTGAGCCCCAAAGGAAGAGGGCTCGAATAAAACCAAAAGAGAATCTCCATAATAGGATGGGGCTTTAGAGGTCCAACACACCTATGTGTCAAGGCAGAAGCCAAAAAAGGAGCAACAATATAGCCCCTACACTAGAATAATAGGGAGCCAACAAACCCCAAAGCAACACCTAAACCCCCACAAAAAAAATGATAGTTGACAAAAGGTTTTCCCTATCAACAAAAAAAAAACACAAAGCCCCCAACTAGGTTGAGAGGTAAAACACCCAACCATAAATAGAAAATTTGAAAGGCTATTCCATTGCAAACCCTAGGGGAAAAAACATTTCTAAAGAAAACTCCACAACCCACTAGGAAAAAAACCCAAATTCATCTGGGTGACTATCACCTTCATGCCTAACATGCTTAATAGTTCTAACAACTAACTACTCCATCAAACATCTTAATAGTTCTAACTACTAACTACTAGGTACATGCCTAACATGCTTAATAGTTCTAATTACTCCATCAAACATCTTGATTATTACCTCTCCTTCACCAACAACGTCACATGGGTTGTCATTTTCCATGTAGACCATACCACCATCATAAGACTGATAAGTAGAAAACCAATCTTTGTGTGGTCTCATATGAAAGGAAGCACCAGAATCAAGAATCCAAACATGAAGTAAAGAACTTCTCAAATTAGCAGTTAATACCTCTCCATCTTCCAATGGTGTCTGAACTTCAATAGTGGTTGCCTCAGATGTTGGTGTACTAGGATTATCCTTGGTTTCTTTAGCAGTGTGCAATCCTTCTTGACATGTCCATTCTTGCCATAGTTCCAGCATTTCACCCTTTTCCGCCCCTTTGATTTGGACTTGGTTCGTCCACACTCAGTATTTGTTCTTTCTAGAGTTCTGCCAGTTGCAACAAGGGCTTCATTAGAAGAAGATCCCTAAGATGTCTTCTGCCTTGAATCTTCAGAGATTAAAGCAACCACCACATCCTCAAAGACCAACTTCCCACTAGGTGCAGAATTACTGAGAGCAATAAACAACTGATCCCAATTATCTAGCAAGGAGAAAAGTAATATTACTGCCTTATCTTCTTCATCGATTTTCACACCCACTGAAGCCAACTTGCTTGTGAGTGTGTTGAAATCATTTGGATGATCTATGACAGATGAATTGTCGCACATCCTCAAATTATACAACTATCTCCTTAGAAGAATTTTGTTTGCTAATGACTTCATCTCATACAACTTTGCAAGCTTATTCCACAAGTCAAGAGAAAATTTCTCCTCTGCAACATTGAACAAAAATGAATCTACTAGAGATAATTGGATTGTTTCTCTATCCATGCTATCTATGGTATTTCAATCTCTCATGCTCATATTTGCAGGTTTTGATGATACTCCTTTAAGAGCTCTGTCACATCCATCCTTCACCAACAAAGCTTGAATCTTAAGCTTCCATAGAGCGAAATTTGAACCATCAAACTTATGTACCTCAAATTTGGTAACACTATTTCCAGCCATTGCTCACTTCTAAAACAAACAACTTCTACACAAATAACATATGCTTTGATACCAATTGTGAGAAAATAACAAGTGCAAAATTTTTTCAAAGAAGAACAATAGCATATAACATAGATTTACGTGGAAAAACTTGGTAAAAATATACCAGTAAAAAACCACGGGCAAATTTTATCTTTCGTATTGATTCTCAGGAATTATAGAGTTACAACAATCTCAAAACTGGAAATCAAAACATGACTTCGACCAACCTAAAACAACTAAGTTGCAGAGTCATACTTGAAGACAACTTACTAAATATAGTAAGTATGACTCACACAAATACATGTAAAACACATGTCGAAATTACTATTTATAGAAAGTTTATTAACAAAACTTTCTATTTATAGTAAGTCTCAAAGAATTTTGCTCCTCCCGGCAAGACGCCTTCGGCGTGTCACCTAACGGCGAGCACTTAGCGGCACACTAGTGGACAATCCATGATGACGCAACCATTGCTAGCTAAGATAGCCATGATGACTCAACCACTACTAGCTAAGAGTCCAATTTGGACTTCACATTCCAACATAAACAACTTCGAATATACTGTTTAAAACCAAAAACTTGGAATATACTATTTAAACCAAAATAAATTATTTTCTCATCCATATTTTGGATCAACTCCATTCTTCTCCTTTCAAGTTCCAACAACTCTCAGGATGGTGAAGTCAACTGCATTAAATTTGGAACATTACAGTGATTTAAATTAACTGTAATCTTCTTCCCAAAGAATGTAAGCTTATAGAGTTGAATCTAGGAGGCAATGATATGGAAAATCTATCACTGAGCTCTGCCGAATTGCATGCTGTGGAGAAAATAGTTATAAGAAAGTGTAGCAAATTGCTAATTTGCCTAAAAGTTTTGGAAATCTCAAATGTTTGAAGATATTGGATCTCAGCCACTGTGAAGAATTGACAGAGTTGCCATCGAATTTTGGATGGATGAGCAACCTGGAGAAAGTCAACTTGTCCTTCTGCAGGAAGCTAAAACATCTTCCCGATAGTATGAATTTGCTAACCTGCGTGAAGGAAATTGATTTGTCATATTGCAGAAGCATTGAAAAGCTTCCTAAGAGCTTTTCTGAACTTTGAACATTGCGGGTGTTGAATTTAAGATCGTGCACTCATTTGTTGGATCTGCCTGAAGAGTACCAAGAATTATCTCTGGAGAAGCTTAATGTTGAGTCATGCAAGCGACTAAAAGATCTTCCAAAAAATGTCGGACAAAAACGTTTGGTGCAGAAGACTGTGTCCTTGAGTTGGTGCTCCACTATAGCAGAAATATCAGAAGGATTCATCCGGCACATCAAAACTCATGTGGTAAAGCTCATTTTAATGGATTGCATCGGCCTGATCTCGCTGCCAGATAATATTTTCATGGTTATAGAAGCCTTCTAAGCCTGCCAAAGCAAATGCACAAACTCCAGTATCTAGAAAAGTTAAATCTGAGTTCATATGACAAATTGGATGAGGCATCTATTCGACTGAGCCGGCTCCCAGCGTTAAAAGAATTGATCATGTCGAACTGTAAAGTACTGAAGGGAAACTGTTTAAGAAGTCTTAGTAACATACAGAGCCTGACATTCATAGACATTCATGACAGCCCAAATCTGCAGAATACATGGAATCAAATGAAGAGTGAGGACAAAACTTTTCACTTCACAGCTTCAACAGGAGGGCCTCGTATCATGCCTCGTTCTATACCTTCTTCTGAATCCCACGTAAGCTTTTTGTCAAAAAAAATTTAACTGTATTTCTCCTATTGTCTGTAATGTTTCACTTGTAATGCATTTGTGCTTGCTTCTGCTCTTATACTGTATTCTTAACTTTTCATGCTCGAACTGATATAAGACCTCTTTAATTAGGGTAGATGTACATAGGTGGTATTGATCGAGCATAAAAACCACATTTAAAACTACTTTTAACATGGTTTTGCAAATTTAGATAGTTAAAACGAATGCTACATGACATTATAAATCATATATGATTTCCCTTCTATCGCTGTTCTTCCAAGTTATTTCTACTTATCAGGCGACCATTGAAATTTGAAACATATATCAATACATCCACTAATAACAGTAAAAAAATGTTTCTAGAAACATATGAGGATTAACTATGGAAGAATGTTGACCTTTGTCATGTTGCAGAAGTCGCGGATTGACAAAGAGATAGAGCGGGGAACCTTAGATTTCTTCGACAACAAATGGTATTTTATGGACGTCAGTGGAGGAGTTTTCTATCCATCTGATATCTAGGTAGGGAATACTGTCGTTATTATATTTGACAAGAATTATCAGGAGGAAGACCGGCAAGCGCTGATAAGAATACTAGCTGATCTCCAAGCAACATCCAATAGCATGCAGGTAATTTATATTGGCAAATTTTGCAGTTCATTGGCAACAGAACTGGTGGGTAAGTATCGTTTTTGTAGTGGTGATAACTATGAAGCTCAAGTGTTCTTTGAAAAACTTTTTGGGCATGGATCAGTCTTTCGATCATGCTATGATCTCTAGTGAAGTCATGGGCAATGGAGAATTGAAATCCTTTTCAGACTGGACAATTATAACAAAAGACAGTTTAAAGGCCATGATCGGGGATGTCCTAGAAACACAGTACCTCCGTTTGAAGGAACTTTCTGAGGTTAATGCTAAGGATAATGAGAAGTCCAATACAAAATTGCTTCAAGCTTTGTTGCTCACAAAGGACATCAACTTCCTTATCACTAGCACGGCTCAGGTATTACTGCTTTCAGCTCAATACGTACGTTCTGAACATTAGTTCACTAATTAGAATTTTCACAATATAAGTTTTATATAAGGAATCGTATTCGTGAAATTTGTTTGGCAGGTGGAAATCAATTCCTCCATCGTTACCCATGTTGTCAAGTTGCAAGATATTTCCCAAAGTACTTGACTTGGTTGCTAGGGTTGATTTGCTTAAGTGTTGGAGTCGGAGTTAGATGAGACCTGCATGATTAAGCTGTATTAAGTGATCAAGTCACCAAGATCTCAATTGTAAACATGACTAGGTTGTAGGGTTTTATTGTAGCATAGATCAAGATTGAGGTATGGTGGTCAAGAATTACCTTCCAATGTCCAAAAGACATCAAAATGATGAAGAATGAAGGCGATGAACTCATAGAAGTTTGGAGGAGATAATTTGACTAAGTTAAAATTTTGTTTAAGTCATGGTCATGATACTAGCTTGCTCATCAAGAGCAATTTGTGCAAATGAACCCTAGAAATGTGCCCATGCTAGAGAAGCAAGAATTCCAATAAAACCTAAGGCAATGCTAGTAAGGGGTCAAAATTAAAGAATTAGGGTACAAAAAACAAAATTTGGCTAAGTCGAGATGTTGCTCAAGGACGATCTAAATCATGGAGTGTAAATCAGTCATGAAACATGAGAATGGATAGGTCTTGACCCAAGCAACGTAAGTCCCCCTTGTGATTCCAGCAGATATCACATCACAATCATTGAGTCTATCTACAATATAAAGTCAAGACCTAACTATTGGAATCTTGGAGTCATCCCATTTGATCACATAGTTTAGCACTTGGGAGGATTTTGTTCAAGAGGATAGAATACTTAGTATTTTATTTTGTGTTGCATAGTGCATAAAAAACACATCAACATAAACCATTGAAAGGTTTGGTTAAAGCCTTCGAATCACAATCTCTACGAGAAGCTATCAAGAGTGCGTAGAATTTGGAAACTTTAGTATCCAAGAACATAATTCATAAGGCACCACTTTTAGAGCAACCAAAGAAGCCTATCAATGTACTATTTTATTTACCTTGGATATGTTTTATCCTTAGTGTGATACTCCACTATTAAAAGGCTTAATTAGGTAATATTTTTACTTAGGTAGAATAAGATAATGAGTTGCACATTCTCTTTCTTTGATTGAGATTCTACTTTTTCCTTGTCACAAATTTGGAAACTTGGATAAGCAATTTCCTTTTTTGGTTTTCTACCTCTTCATGATCCTCATGGATTTGGAATCTTGGAAGCTATATATTGTAGGTTTTTCCTCGATTAACATATCAAAAGAAACTATTGTGAGCTTTCATATCTTAACATACCAAGGGCTTAAGTTTGGGGATGATAGGGGGATGACAAAGGGGGCGAGGTGGGATGCAAATATATATACAACTTAAAAAATTAATTATAAAAGGATGTGTATAGAATAAGTATAACAACTGTAAATAAAACTTTGCCACATTATGTAAATTTTACAATAAACATTAAAAATATGTCAATGATTGCAGAAAGAAGGTTTTGTAGAAAAGTGGCTAATAATTAAAGCCTGATGAAAGCATAAATCCATTATTGTACATTATGAAATGTCATCATGCAAACAAACTATTATTTGATCTGAGACAACAAGTTAATTTTGCATATAGTGTATATGATAGAAAGAGAGCTAATACAAGTGCAATGCTTATACTGTACAAAAACTAGTTGAAGAAATTTGATATCAACTTTCTCTCTTTTCCATCATTCTCATTGAATTGTTCTACCCCATGAATAGGCAAAGAGCCCTTAATGTCTCCAACACCAAGAGCCATGACATACAGACCAATGTAGAGTATTATAGTTTGTCCACCTTCCACCTACTTGCAAATCCCAGCTTTGTATGCACTTCCCATGTCACATGCCAAAGGCTTTAGTGAAGGAAAATATGCTTGTACTATTAACAACACCCAACCCTACATATTTCATGAACATCAAAATCTAAACAAGTCGGGAAGAATTTTTGTAAACTCTGGAAATAACGGTATTGCAAGTTGAATTCCACTGTCATTTCTGAGCATAAAACAATAGGTTCTATGTTATCACATTCTTTTATTTGTTCAAGGCTGATTAATTAGAACAAAAACATAGGTTCTATATGATCCTAGTTTTCTATTGTATAGAATAGATTGCTTATTGTTGTTTATTTTCTTGGTCCTTAGAGCTTAGTTTACATATTTGCATGCTAGCGGGAAAGGTTTAAACATGGGATGTCAGACGGCTGTTCGCTCAAATTATTGAAATTATTCATCTTATAAGTGAAATCCATTGTTTGCTTTTGGATAGTTTTGTAATGACGTTAGTAAATTATTTGATTGCTTTGAAGGGTTCCTCTGGAGACGAGGAGTTCCGCTGGTTTGTTTGCCATTTTTGCCTATTCATAACAATGTGCAAAAGTTATGTCTATGCTTAGCACTGATACTGTTCTAATATTATATAACCTCCTACTGGTCACTCCCTTCTTTTGCATTCCTTTGATCACAAGGAGTGAGCGTTCTTCTATCTCTAGTCCCCTAATGCCAAAGTGGAGGGCTAAAGCTTAATAATGTGAAGGGCTTTACATTCACTGTCCATAATGAGTCCTCCACTTCCTGCAATACCTAGGTTGTCCTTTGGAGCAATGTCAAAATTGAATTTGAATCTTCCTTTGTGTTGTGGAACACATTTTCTATAGGCTTCTACCATGGATCCATTTATTAGGGGAATTAATGATCTCAGGATTTGAATGTCTATCCTATGATTTGGACAGGATTTAAGACTTTTAAATATTGAATGCTTGGCAAGAGGTCAAGGCATTTTAGTTACAGTGTTTCTCAGGCTTCTCTGGAGAGAGTTTTACCTTACATGTTTGTGTGCTTTTGTTAAGATATTAGTGGTAGTAAGTAGCATAGTATAAGAATTTTTAGGTCAATGAGGTTTCTTGAGATAAGAAAGAATTAACCTCGTAAGAACACACTAACATAGAAGGACAAGCAAATGTCTACATCTAATCTTTGTTATTAAAAAGGCATAATAGAAACTATCATTAAACTTGACTAAAAGATTGAATCAAACTAAAATGAATTAAAATGGAAAAGGTGGGGTAAGATAATAATCTGAAGAGAACAATATGCATAGTTAAGGCTTTGACCATGTCAATGTTAAAAAAAAAATCATAAAATTCATAATAATGGTTTCAACTAAAAAAACAACCACGAACCATAATTGTCTTTAGTATGTCTCTGTATTTTATTGACAATCAAACATAATAGACAAAGTCACAAAAGCAAAACCAAGCTTCTTCTATTTGCAAGGAACTTCGCCGTCTGCAACCATTCTTTTTTTAAAGAACATTAAAATGTAAGTATGATAACACACAATACTAAAAATAAGTTTTTAAGTCTATTTTGAAGATGTCAACCAAATTGAGAAACACATAAATTATAGATCACAAATTCAACATTTTTCTGAATGCTTACAGAGAACAAAAGCTGCAGCAAGGATTCTGCTATGTTTGGATTTATCCACAGGTTTGTTTCTTCAATCCACATATTCCTCTAGCTAGTGTGCTTCACCTCGTTCATATTTTTATCAATAAAACATTTTCATCAAGATAAAACTTGCAATCATGTTAGACAAGTATTGAAAGTATAATTCATAGAGCAACCATTTCAACTAGGTTTAGATAGCATATATTCATAACTATTTCAATTTTATGTGAACTACACAATATCTATAATGCATAATTGGAGTTAAACCATGAGAGGGCTTGGATGAGAAACATGATAGGGCACCCGAAGCTATCCACATGCTAAGCCCAAGAGTGGATATACCATCCCTCTTGGCCCCATGTGGCAGTCCACCATCCATATGAGGTGGTGTGCTTAGTGGGTAAACTTGTACCTACCCTCCCTATCCATGCTACCTTATCCACCCTTCTATGATTGAGACCCCTTTAATCACAATGGTAGAGGTTGATGGGGAAACCACAATAGGGTGTCCTGAGCATCCCTCCCTTCTAAGCCCAAGGGCAGGATACACCTTTGCCCCCCTTGGCCCACATGTGGTAGACATATCAGTCATCCACCATGGGGTAGTGTACTTAGAAGAGAACCTCATCACAGTTTCCCCTCCTTGTATTCCCCTATTAACCCCCTCATGATTGATTGTAGCAATTCAAGAATCAGATATTCAATATTATTTCTCATATCCAATGTAGGGGAGGTTATGTATCAAGTATAATATTGCATTGCATATTATTATCTATGTCTATATGAGAATAATTAATCATAAGAGTACTATTATGCTGCATACCACAAATGGAGTAAGATTACTATTGCCTGCAGTAAACAATAATTTCATATCTGATCTATTTGTCTGATTGTTGATATATATATATATATATTAGGAGTTGATTTTCTCTTATGAGTGTTGATGCTGATTGAACTACTTTCCTTGATGCAGATGTAATTTTCAGGTCTAAAGAACCTACCATTGTGTCAAAAAGGCCCATAAGACCCCATTTTCATCTAAAACTTGTCTCTTTTGGTTGTAGAAGCATTTAAGGAAAAAAAACATCACACAACCAATGATATGCCTATACCATACATATTTGAGTTAAAATAAAAATAAAAATTCACAAGGTTTTGAGACCATTGAACAATTTGGGAGATTGCTAATACATACACTCAATTTATAAAGTCTCAATTTGATGTACTTAATCTTTGAGAGGCCTATACAAAAGCATTTTGTAATTGCGAACTAAGATAAATTTCCATTTTTGGTAGTCTTCATCATGGATTCTGGTATTAAATTCTGACATTCTATTATCAAGATAAATTCAGAGAACCATTTGTACTCGAAACAAGGGATAGTGAAAAATTACATTATGTAGGATCTCCTACCCTATCTCGTTGAATTCATTCCTACACCAAGTGACTATGAACAAAAGCGTAAGTATTTAACAACAATGACATGGTCCATGGACTAGTGATCCTCCTCTTGATACTCCATCTACAAATGAGAACATCTCTTGTGCATGTTGCTACTTCAGAATTAAAAGTTGCTTCTTCTAGAACTTTCCATGATTCTTTGCAATAGGATTATATGTCTTCTAGATTCACCCCACTAGGACACATTCATATCAAGCATCTTTACTTTTTTGAAAAGTAGACCACATTTCAGATCTAGATGACACTATAATGACTTTGATTTCCTCTTGCAAGATATTCCTCCATCATGTATTGCTTCATTGAAGTTCAAATTTTCTTCTTCAAGGGCTCTCAATGATTATCTATATAGGATTCTTCGTGTCTATGAGATCCACTTCATTGGGAGGCCTACTTAAACATTTCACATCTATTTGTGGACTCTCACCTTTCAAACATTTCACATCTTATTGAGCTTCACTTTGTTTCGAGAATAGTTTAATATTCTCTACTTAACATGGCCAACCACGTGAAGGTGGAAGCTCATTTGGCCCCTCCTCCCCCCTAACATCACTCTAAATTCCCCATTAACATCTAACATTCATTCATTCTTTCATCCATTATTTAAATAAAACATTCATTCATTATCACATAACATTCATTAACACATAAAATTCATTAACTTTCATTAAAATGCAACATTCATCAATAATCATCAACACATATCATTCATGAACATTCATTAGCACATAATTAAATTCATTAACACATAAAAATCAGTCATTATCAAATAAGGTAGAGTATAATCATTTCTTTCTTTGTTTTTTCTTTGAAGCTATGAAAAGACTAAGTGGAACATCGGTTTCTTCATCATTTCCCCCACCTTCGGATGTTTTTCCCTCTTCTCGTTCTCTTGATGTATGCCTAGTCCTATACAAAGGATGAGGATGTTGAACCAAAGGGGGGTCCTCTGCAATAACAAAGAATTGGGTTGGGTTAAATTCAAAACATTTTTTTATTATTATTACAAGTATTTCATTAATTTAAAGAACACAACCATTACACTCTTTACCTGATGGGGCCACATCATCTTCCACATCATTTTGTCTAGCCTCAACCTTGACATGCTGAGCACCCTCTAGATCCTTTGGAGTTGAAATACAAAACGTTACATTAATCAATACACCAATTGCAATTAAATTTGTTTAATGGAATCACAGTGGTCCTCTTTACCTGATTGGGGAACATCACATTCCTGATGTTGTCTACCCAGATCATGCTCCACTTGGTCACCACCGAGTACATGCTCTAAAATATTAACAATAAAGGTTACATTAATTACTACACTAATTTTCAATTTAAGATGTTTAATTGTATTAATAATTACATAAAAAAAATTGAATAGCAAATGAATACCTCCACTACTAGGATGCACATCCGGACCTTCATGTACAGGTTCTGTTCCACGATTATCATGTTGCATTCCAATGTCACACGAAGTATTATCATTGCTTGCTTATTTAAAAAAAATATAGTCACTTTATGTTGAAACTTAACATCAAATAGATTATTGGTTAAGTATTCAATTTGAAATAATTTTCATTTAGCTTAATTACCGTTGTGACAGATGCATCAGAATCTCGTGTTTGCCCACTCAATTCTCGTAGCCATTCAGCCACGGCTATATAGCCTTGCTGGTAGCCAATTCTCTTGTCATCTTCCATGGGCGCTCTATTGAATTCAGAGCCCTGCATTTTTGCTTAGTATTGTGAATTTTGCTTGTATTGTTTGATCAAAAAAAAATTGTTTACAATTTATAAATATTTTGATGCGATACTTAATTTACTGATTCTTACAATTTGTGTGGCAAGTTTCATATAACCACCAGAGCTGATTTTGTGTTGCCCATGCTTTTCTTGTCTTGCCTTGGTTTCCTTTGACGTGTCACTCAATCTATGAAAAGTTTGAAATATGTTAGATTATATAAATATAATGAATAATTAGTACATATTCACATTCTTAAAAGTATCACATACCTTCTTATGGCATTTGGTGGTGTATTTCCTTTTTTCCTTTCAATTCTCTCCTTTGCATCCAAAATCAGGTCCTTCCACTCCCTTTCTAGAATCATGGGGGGACACTCATACTTTATGTTCTTCTCTAAATGTGTCCTATATTGGTCCCTCACATATTTTAGATATGTGCCAACTTTTTCTAGGAGCTTAGTCTTGTCGAATGTGTCATTTCCAAACAACCCTACCATACGGTTTGTGAGTTCATCTTTTAACTTTTTTTCTTGGTCATTCCACCTTTAAAGCAAAAACAAATCTGTTAGATTTAGAAAGAAACTGAAGCTACCTTTGATATAGTTCAAGAAATGGATAAAAGGAAAACTATTCTAGCAATGATATGAAATCAAAATAGTGGATAAGGGTTAGTTCACGTATGATGTTCCACCTTTTACGTATGGTGGGCCCAAATATCTGCAATGTAATGTCATTAAGATTTTTATAAAAAATATCATTTCCTACAAAAAAAATGTGGGATCATTAGTCCAAAATGAGTGATTAGTAAGTAAATTACAATTAGACTATATATAATAATATTTTTAAAGTACCTGGAACCTTCTGTATCTTCAAGGGAATCAATTCTTCGTTGCTCACCACCAATGTGGCCTGCAACGTTCCCGTACTAGCAATACGGGAAGATCCAGGAAATGATGGTATGTTATCAACAGTACTCGCCTCTGGCGCATCCTCATGTGCATCTCCTGCCACTGTAAATGAATCCACTATGAAATGCCTCCAAGAAAGAACACTTCAAGGGTAATAAACACATAATGAAAGAGAGAGAAAAAGAGGGATCTACCACCAGTGGGTGGGTCAACACGAGCCGGTGCAACAGATGATGTTTGCATGCTATGTGTTGCTGACATTACAGTCAGCAATACAGTTGGGCTCGACCTTGGACCCATGTCAGCACCTGAAGAGTAATACATTAAATATGTAAAACATTAAAAAAGAAAGTTCACAAGTCCAAAGGAGTGGTTTTAATATATAGAACATGGTCATCACCTGAACTATTTGTAATACCTTGATCATCACCACCAGGATGATGAGGCCCTATAAATTTCTGTAAAAACAACACATACATATTTTAGTTAATGACATAAAAGAGAAAAAAATATAAACCATTATTGAACTTTTGTTATGATTAAAGCTTTCATTACTGCTTACTTGCACGTTTTCCATTGTCATCAACAATAGTTGCACCCTCTTTGTTATCTCATCAATCTGAGGGCTTATGGTGCCAAATCAACAACCTCTTGCCTAATTTTTCTAATATTCTTTTGTACAAATTGCATAGAGTTTGCGCTAAGTGCAATGTCATCAGCGCATAACACTGTTGAGTGCCTCACATCCCTATGGAGGTGCTAAGGTACTGCAGGTTCCTTTCCCTTATCCCGAACATCCGTCTGTGACAAGAATATAATTAACACTATCAAAATTACTTCAAAACACTCAATAAAAGATCATAATGTAACAATTTGCTTCTATCTATTTTGTACAATTACAACGAGGTTTACCTGCTCTGTAGAAGTGTTGGGACCTACACCCCTATCTATGGTATGTGGTGGATCCATGTGGCCCTGTGACAAAGAAAAAATATAAAAAATGTTAGCGAAATGAAACCAATAGACTTAGCAAAAAAATTAATAATACAATGGTCTATTGGATTCATTAATTGGAAGTTGGCTTAAATGGTATATATATAGTATGTACCACCCCCATGATATTAACTTTGTTTGTATCTATACGATTCAAATTGTAATTGATTAGCAGCTCTTCCCCTACACTTATTGATTTTATCGCACATACAAACACACAATTTCCCTCACGTGCCTCAAATATGCAATTAGGTTGCTTATTAGTTGACCCAGGTCATGTACTATTTATAAAACCTACAATATTCCCTGTTGCTTTTGGCCTTCCATCAATGCATACAACCACTCGTTTACTTTGATCATTATCTTTTTGTTGTATATAATTGGCTGACAGTGCATACCTCGCATACTTTTTTTATATCGAACAATCTGCATCCAATCATTATAATTGTAACAAGGTCCAACAAACTCCATCAATTCAACAACTTTGTTGTAGCAGACCTTTATGCTGTCCATGAAAAATAGGCTATGTGATATACCATGTAACAACGAAGGTGCTATGTGATATATCCTCTCATTAACACAAAAATCAGTGTTTATTAGAGGAAGTTCCTTGGGTACACATTGTTCTAGTAGATGTTTGTACCTCAAGGGCACCTCAATGTTGCCTTTGGTCTCATCATCATAAGAACATGACCCCCTTGAGCAAGAAAAAATTCCATGCGTTTATTGAATTTTCTTCTAATCTTTTGACCTCTAGTTGATCTCCCTATTTGAGATCTACTACATGTCTCACTTTCCTCTTCTATTCTTGCATTTCCCTCACTCGAGGAAGACACATCTGACAAATACCTATTTGGTGATACCTATGCACCATCAAATGAGAGAGTTAGTTGGTAATGAGAGAGATATTTTGCAAATGAGGGTAATATTGATGAAGAAGTTGGCCATAAAGTTGATGTTGAGATTAAAATTTGAGTAAGTCCAACTGAGGCCTCAAGTGTTGATAACTGTATTAGATTTGCTGCTAATGTTGAGGTTTGAAAAACCAAGGAAGTTTGTTTTTCTTCTAATTTTTTAAAAATATATTATTTCTATAAGGTGTATTGACTTATACCTGTCGATCCATGAGACTGTGTAGGATCCTCGTCAAAGGGGTTCAGGTTCCTGCACCAACGATTAAGCATCATAAGCATTACATTTATAATTTGATAAACAATAAATATTGCAGTATCATAAGCATCATAAGCATCACATATGTATCATCATATATGTAATTGAGCATCATAAGAATCACATATTTATCATCATAAACATGTAATCCATCACATATGTATCATAAATCACCATCAATCACATAGCTAATAATTAGTCCAGATTCCATAAATAAACACAAAGTTAAAAAAATGTCACATGTATCATCATAAGCATGTAATCCATCACATATGTATTTTAAATCACCATCTATCACATAGCTAGAGGTGCATCATGAATTAATTAAGTAATGGCATTAGAATTCAAAACATATGAATTATTTAGGTAACCATATAAGTCAAATCAATTTCTATCAAGATATCAATATTAAATAGATAATATAATAATCGCATCTCATACATTTCATTCATGTCATTGATCTTCTTCTTCATCCAACTCATCATCATCATCATCATCATCATCATCATCATCATCATCATCATCATCATCATCATTATCATCATCATCATCATCATCATCATCAACATCATCATCATCATCATCGTCATCGTCGTCATCGTCGTAGTCATCGTCGTCATCATCATTGTGTTCATCATCGTCATCGTCATCACCATCACCGATACCATCACCATCACCATCACCATCACCATCACCATCACCATCACAATCACCATCACCATCACCATCACCATCATCATCAACAACAACACCATCATCATCATCAACTTCTTCTTTGTGTACATTTCTGTCAGGAACATCATCAAGTAACTGTCGATCATGATCATCATCTATATCATCTTCTACTTCTTCGGTATCTTCTTCTTCCATCACATTATACATTATCGGCCTTCCTCTTGGATCATGTCTAACAACAAATGACCAACCCTGCTTATGTGGAACCTCCAAGTAAAATACCTTCTCACATTGACTTGGAAGAACATAGGGCTCATCCCCAACTCGTTCAAACGACCTTGTATTAACCATTGTAAATCCATTATCATGTTCAATAACAGTTCTATCAAAATCATTTTTATTCAGTCGTAGACTATACCATTTGACGACGAACAGAACTAATTTGAAGGAATTAAAGTCACACTCAAGTATATCATCCAAAATGCCATAGTATCAATTTTGAGACACTTGAGGATGTATGTCATTTCTAGATAAAATATTGGTCACCTCAAAGACTGCAGTTAATCCAGAATCACAAGTTTTCTTTGTGTCATCCAACTGTTTGATGCAAAATTTATGACCATTGCAGCACATAGCCTTGTGGTGTTTGATCTGCAATATGTCTAACATATTAAAATTATTGCATCATGAGTTGATAAACATACGGGTGATTAATAAAATTATACGTACCTGTTGATCTCTTAAACCATATGCTAAATCAATTTCCCTTTGTGTAACATTGGAATCTCCATTACGATGAGCTTCTTTAACCAATGAAGCGACACCATCCAATGTTAATGTGCGACTAGAATGTTGACATCGTTCAATCCACATCGTCATCCAATCAAGATTGTTTGCAATATACAAATGTAGCACATCCCACTCCCAACCAACTATACAAATAATTAATAGACCACTTACAACTGATTTATTTAGAAGATGAAGAATTAATTTACTACAATAACATCTTATAATTACCTCTCACTTTCTTCAATCTACCTTTCCCCATCAAGTGCTCCCCTTCGAATTTATTAATGGGGTTGGGATCCCAAATGCGATCTACGTGGATTTTTGCTGCAAACTCAGGAAGATATTTAGTAATGTACACCATAGTTTGGTATACCATATATCCCTCCACCATAGAACCCTCAGGATGTGCTCTTTGTCGAACCAAAGCCTCCAAAAATTTCAAGTGCCTCTCAACCATCCACATTGACCTAGTGTGTATAGGTCCACACAATTCGATCTCCTCAACTTGGTGTATGAGGTAGTGTTCTTGTGCATTGAAGGTAGACACTTTTGCATTTCACACATTAGATGAGCAATTTTTCTCTTCGAATATTTTATATCTTCCTTGTGTATTTCTTTAGATGACAACCACCTAAGAGATTGAAGACACAAAAATATATAAACAAGACTTTACAAAATAATATACAATATATTGCATAACAAGTAAAACATATGGCAAATATAATATCTATACAACAAATTAAACAAACATCACTACTTACCTCATGTATTTTCCAAGATCATATATGACTTGCTTGATATTATTGTCGAAGTGGTCTGGGAGAGATAGAGGTAGAACGTACTGCAACAATTATAAAATGATCTTTTCATTGTTTTCTAACATAATACAATGAAAAGTACATGCACAGTATACAAATATATAGTAAATACACAAGAACGTGAACTACCTTAATGAAGGTATGCCAATCATGCGTTTTCATCCCTGGCCCAAATTCACTCTTCTTTGATATGAGATTGTTTATGTTCACAACAAATCCTGTGGGAAATTGAATTTTTTGTATAACTTCTTTTATAGAATTGCTTTGTTGCTCCGTTAATAACCAAGGAAGGGTACTTATATTAATTTGATCTCCATTGCTATTTGATTGAATGACATTTTTCATTACATGATTGGATTCCACAATGTCACTAAAAAATTTTGACAATTTTTTCTTTGTCATGCCTTCCATCCAATATTTTCCATAATGTCTCTGTTATATTCTTTCCAATATGCATTGTATCAAACAAATGCACAATTTTTAGCTGCTCGTAGTAAGGCAACCTACTAAATTGTCTGGGATAACTTTTTAGTCCCTTTGGAAGGTGGCCATCCATGCCTTGATGAACTTCAGTATCATCAATTAGATCATCAGTAAACAAAACACGATACAAAAATTCAAATTCCAAACATAAACCATTAGATGGAATGACATTATCTTGACGATTAATTCTATTATATTCCAACTTCCATAAGTGATGAGTCATTCTTCGTGGCTTTGATGTAGTCTCTTCTTTCCCATTGAAAATATGTTTTTCAGTATTTCGATACTTATGATTTTTGTGAAGGAAGTGCCTATACTCATCAAACACTTGCTTTCCTAAACTTTTTGAATGATGGGATTTCATCTTTGGACCACAAATTGGACATGCAAATTTTCCCTTTGTTTGAAGACCTACAAGATAATGTATAATTCTATTAAATTTGTTAATTTTTATAATTATAATTATCATGGGCAACTTGAACACTATAACGTACCACAAAAATGTGTTATCCCTGGGGCATCATGTATTGTCCATACAAGCATTGGATGGAATTGAAATTGTCCTATTGGTCTGGAGATGTCATACATGGTCACACCATTCCATAACTCCAGCAACTCATTGATAAGAGGCTCAATATATACATGCATATCTTTGAATTGGTGCTTGCCTAGTGGAATGAACAAAAACATAACATAATTATTATGACCATTTTACTGCAATATTTATAATTAAATGTAGATGGCTATTAAATGATTAAATACCTAGAACAATCATTGCCAACATTATGTGCTCCCTCTTTATTGACATCCATGGAGGAATATTATTGTTGATAACAAAAATAGGCCACATTGAGTAAACAGATCTCAACTCTCCAAATGGATTAACACCATCTGTTGCCAATGAAAGCCTGAGATTATGAGGTTCTTCTTTAAAGTGTAGCCACTTTTCCTCTATGTCCATAAATGCTGAACCATCCGCAGGCATTCGAATAATGTCATCTCGACTTCTATTGCGTGAATGGTAATCCATAAATTGTGCCAAGCTAGTGCACCTGAATAATCATTGCATATGTGGAATAATGGGAATATAACGAAGAACCTTGCGAGGCACCTCTTTTGTTATTTGATCTGTTCGATATCTATTGATATGACATTCAGGGCATTTTGTTCCAAATTCATGTTGTTTATGATATATAATATGATCATTGGGACAAGCATCTATTGTTTGATACTCCATTCCAATATCTTTCATAATGGTAGATAATTCTTGGTATGAGCGAGGTAGAATATTTGATTTTGGTAAGAAAAACTCAGCTATCAATCTACAACAAAAAAAAAGGTTTGAGATGTTAATATAAAGAATATTAATGGTACATGATTCACCATTTATTAACTGTAATGACATGTATGACACACCTTAACATACGTGAGATTGTTATGTTGGATAAACCAGTCATAACCTTCAAGTTCACCAACAACAATACAACAGAGAGAAGAGTTGTTTGGGAGCCTTTGTAAAGGGGCTCATATGCCTTCTCAAGAAGAGGTAAATCATGAACATCAAGGTTATCCTGATCATCATGATCAGCTATGCCAGTACTAAATGTGTCATGGATCAATGTATTTGTACCATCATCTTCAATTGTGTTTTCTGGTGCATGATCGTCATCTTCCATGGGATCATTATCTTCAACTTCGATATTCACACCTCCATGTTCCTCCACTTTGAAAACCATATTCTCAGGGTTTTGTTGATCTATACCATGTGCTCCAGGGTGCTCCACCTATATAAAATTGATATACATAAATAAACCATGATCATGATCTCATTATGAAGTGATTTCTTATGTATATAAATTGTTAAAACGATATAATGAACAACTTACCAGTGGATGATAATCATGTCCCCCTTCAATGTGACCATGCTACCTATAATGTTTCTTAGCTATTTTGATTAGAAGTCTTCTAGTCTTTAAGCCCTTACAAATTTTGCAGGGACAATAACATTTCCCATACCTTTTCTTTTCAAGTTAGACCATAATCTAGCAATTGTCTCCTTATTTTGTTCTTCGCTGATATTATCTGACATAGTCTTTCTTCACAGGCAAAAAAATCAGGTTATGGAAACTTAAGTGCAAAAGCTTCACAAAAATTGCAAATCGAACCAAAACCATTTAACTCTTCTTTTTCATCATAAAACATTGAACTTAATAGAGAACGTATTTAATGTAGCTGATTGTGTGAATTTTTGAGCATTGTGTCTACAAATTCTTACTAAAAGTTTGCCTGTTGCAGACTTTCTGAGAGACATTTTTAAGTATTCTAAGCAAAGCATTTATTTTAACATACACTTATTCATCCACATTGCAGGGATAACAATACAAGGCTCACATATTGGTCTAAGAGGATGCCATGGTCTCACAAAGTAACCAAGAACCATATGAAATGATGGTCTTGAATCCACACACAACTAGGGAGGATCCATACGATTATGTATGACTTCCCCCTTGTTTGTTTAATGGGATTAGCCTCCAAGACATAGCCGTCAATTATCACTAAGAATGTACAAGTGGATCGTAGCTACCCATACAACAAACACTTACCCCTATCCTCAAATTTTCCCAATGTTTGATTCCTTATATACACTCATCCAAGGTTATCTACATCGATCTTGGTGAGGAATCACATCACAACAAAGAAGGCAGCATTTAAAATAAGCAAGAGTTTCACTAAACTACCAAAGATCATAAATATTGAAAGAAAGAAAAAATAGTACCAATAATAAGTCAAATAAATGTTTTCAATTCCAATAGCAAATCAAACATAGCCACAATAACTACACAATAGAGAAAACCCACAATAGTGATTAAACTAATTCAAACAAGATAAAATAAAATTGTTGGCCCATGCAACAAAGATGAGAGATCATCAACAATTGAAGGAAACTTCACAATCCTATTTGCATAATGTCAAAACACATGTAAACATGAAAATCATCATAGCATGACAAAAATCAATCTCCACATGTTGGAACAAATATATAAATAAGATAATAGGGTACGAGGAAACCCGTACCAAGAACCACATACCAACTATCGGCAATGCCATCAAGATAAATGTAGGATGGGATACCACTATGAGCCATCCAATGGTCCATTCTATGAGGAGAACTAGGGGATACTATATTTGAAAGGTGTGGTCAATAGAGATAATCCCTACTAATGCCACAATATGTCACCATAGCTTCTTGAGTTTTCCATTCTTTTGATGAAAATCTATCAATATAATGTCACTTTGGCGAGGGTGCCTAACATTCTCTTTCATTTATGAGATGATTTCTATTATAAAGATATCAACAATGTTATTGGTTATTTTTTGAAGGTATATTCCACAACCTTTGATACCAACCACTCTACTTTTGCCTATATCTTGGTGGACATTGACATTTCCAAGACTCTAATTGATGCAGAGCCCCAGGCAAGGTGTGGAATAGGTTCTTCTACTGAAACCTCCAACCAAGGACCCTAGCACTTCAAACTAACTTCATGGGGTGTTCAAGACTTGGATATATAGGTTCCATATCACTTCCAACTTGTTTTCTTCTATGCAGGGTTCTATCCCCCAACCCTCCCAATAGCTGCACGAGACTCACTAGGCCAAATTGGTCCAACTATGGTTAGAACTCTTCCCAATGAAAATGTGACAAAAAATGGTATGATTTGAAGGTTTCAAGGTCAGAGAGACCTTATCCCAGGAATGGATTGATTCCCTTAAGGTAATTTTACAAAGTTGTTGTTTTAGAGGCTTACAAGCCCTTGTAGCCCTGCCAGACTGGAATTGTTGTTTTTCTCCCAATAATGCCAAAGGAAACCTAAGGATTAAAATGGATTTATACCCCTACCATGGAGTACTAACACATATCCCAAGGGTTCAGGCTGATCAATTATGCAAAGGACCTAACCCTACCCTTGGCTAGTAGGCCTAATAGCTCCAATTAGGTCTATTTTACAAAGAAAGTACCCTTAAAAAGTTCTTCCCAAGAAAATTAATGGTATTTAACTCTCAATTACATGGAAAAACTACAAACTACCTGGTTTTAGACCTTGGTGACACCCCAAACTCCAGATATGGAACCTTCTTGTATGCCTTCACTAGGTGGCCACATGGAGTTGCCCACCTTAGTGCATCAAACCCTTGCTCATTTCAACTCCAAACCTGAAAAATTATTTCAAAATATTAAATTAAATTGTTAAACCTTGCTTCTCCTCCAGGGCCATTGAGTGACTATGAAGGATTAGCAATTTTTCACAATTTTAATGCCAAAACCTAGGGAACACTGTCCTAACCCAGCAACTTCCAGTAAATTGCAGATATCTCCACTTCAAGAATGAATAAATACCTCAAAATAGTCTCATTTGAAAGGTGATTCACTAATCTAACACATCCCACCATTTTATGCTTCTATCAAGTCCATACAATATGGTACAATGATTATAGCAGCAAAATTGCAGGAAAATCACAGAATTTTATTGCTTTTTTTATGCCAAATCATTACAAATGAGTCAAAAACCCCCAAAAGGTGGTTGGAATCATGATTTATATCCTTCCCATCAGTTATCAACAAATTTTTTAACTATGGGAACCATTTGGAAAGAAGTTGCACTTTTTAACCAAAAATGGTTATTAGCAACTTTGACAATTTTTATAATTTTGACATATTTTAACCAAATTTGACACCTATTGAATCCAATGGTATTAGTGTCATTAAAACATGTCTAAAACATCCTAAGACACCTAAAAACACCTAAAATACTCAATTAAATACCCCTAGGCCCATATGCCTATGGTGGCTTATCATCCTGCCAAATCCATGACATTGGGTAACAAGGTGGGGTTTATTACAAAAATCAACAAAATAACCTATCTTATTGCAAATATGGATGAATCACATGATTATTCCTTTAAAAATTCATGGTCTTTTTCATGATTTCCTTGGTCATGAGGTGCCCCTGCACCACTAATGAGGATGTTGTCTTGATGGTTGAGGATGGGTAGTGGACTTAATCGAAGAGCTATTACCATGGTAGAAGAGTGTGCAAGGAGTCACGCACTCACCTAGTCTATGGAATCGATACAACATACAACATCTTTGGGTAGGCATTCTTCCTCATTGCATGAAGTGACTTTGGTTGAGGATTCCCTCCAGTCTCCTTGATCAAAGGAACTTGAATATGGTGTCTTGGATGGTTGTTCAAAGAGTTATTTCAAAATCCCATTGTCAAGCTAAGGGTGTGCGTATTGAAAAAAAGGAAATGACATTGTTTAGGTTGGAAATGACATTGACAAGACTCTAGGCCCTTTCAAATCATCTAGTTTGATCTTTTGCTATTGGTTAGTGGCTATTTTATTGATATTTTGATTAAATTGGGTTTTAGGAGTCTATAACCTAAAACCTATTTACCTTTAATAAAAATCATGAGATCCTAAACACAAATACTTTTCACTTCCCTTCTCTTTCCTGAGCCCCACAATATATAACACTCAAATAACTAACACTACCATTACCACTTACCCCACACATGGGATACACAGTTTTAATCTAATTTGCTAGTGGGATGACTTACAAAGCATAAGAATATAACTACCTTGGGGGATGTGTACCACATGTTAGCATATATATCAACCATTATACATTATAATTGTAACACCCCATTTCTATTGTTGAGATGTAGATCTCAACATCACTAGCTTCAACTATGTATTAAGGGATGCATATGTTGTTCTTGTGTTTTTTGTCTTGGGTGTTGAACGATGTTTTAGCTTCATTGTTTTTTGTGAGTTTTAGTTGTGGTTGTTGTCCTTGCTTTGAATGGTGTGTTTGGACCATCCCCACGTTTCAAGATGAGGTTCCTTAACATGTCGATTGTTGGTGTTCAATATGATTTGAGGTGGCTATGTTATGTTTATATGCCTTGTTTATTTGAATGCTTTAGTTCATAAATGTGCATAAAATTATTTATGTTTTAGTAAATGTGTTCGTTGATTATATGATATCTTGATGCATTGAATTATATTTTTATGATGTTGGTCTTGTTGGGTGTTTATGATGTGCTTCAACTATATATGTATTGAATAGGTATTCTTGACATGTGCATTGAGTAGTTATAGGTACATGGTTATTTCTCCACTTGGCTATAGAGGTTTTAAAGAAAAATGCTCTTCAAAAGCGTTCTTTTGAAAATTTAAAATTTTGAGAGATTTGACTCAATTCAATTGTAAAAGCTTGGGAGTGAATTGGATTGAGGATGACAAAGGATTGCTTGAAACGTGCGTGGATTCAACTTCATCCATTTTGAGGAAATTACAAGAAAGCCATTTTTTCAAATTTGAAAATGAAGGTAATTGTATTCTTTATCTTTGTATTTGAGTCCTTTTGCATAATGGATTCCATGCTCACCCTTAAGAAAACATTGGAATTCTTTCTTAGAATGAAATTTGAAGCAAATAGAGTAGGATTTAATTATATTTAAAATTTAAAAAAATGACATTTTGTGCCCTCACCATGACAATTTTAAAAAAAATGATTGAAATTCAAAGTTTATTGCTTGAATTAGATGTTCACATTTTAACCAAAGGGACACTTTGTATTTCGAATTTCAAAATTTGAGAAAATTTGACCTTCATTAATAAAGTTTGCATAAAATTTTTGGTTTTTACGTTTGGAAAAAATCTAAGAAAATTTGAATTTTGCAATTGAATTTGAATGTTTTAGAATGGAAGATTTGAAGACTCCATGATTTTTCATAATATGCCTTTTAAGACTATTAAAAAAATTATTGGTCCAAATTTGTGCCACACTTGATGTATTTTAATTCTTGCCTTGTTTTTTGTGCCACACTTGATGTTGTGAGTATGAAGTAAGGACATAGGTGTTAGAGGGAAGTATGTAATAGCTTCCTACATTTGCTAGGGCACAAAGGGGCCTAAGGATATCTTGTGCAGAAATCTCTTAACTAAGTGATAACTAAAGAAAGACATGAGAAATTAAAATGAACCAAGATAACGGTGCACTATTATATTTGGAGTGCTCGTATGGACTTGCTATGAGTGTGGAAGACATGCTCGCTCTTGGACCGCTAAGACTTGTATGGTTGAGTAACCTCATCTTTTGTGAGGGGTGTAATTGATTCATCTTGGACAATACTTTAGGCCATTGCAATAAAACTCTTTACCACCTCTCTGGAATCTAGTCCTCTTTCCCATTGAGTTGCATTTGATGAGATATGGTACTGCATCCTTTTTGAGTGACCTTTACATGTAGTGTATGTTGCATGTTTACTCTATGAAAGATGTGCATATAAGCACTTCAAGATGCAGCTTTAATCAAAATTAAGCTGAAACCAGAGTATTATACCCCAATGTAGGAGAATGAGGAGATCGTAGAAGTTCATGATACGATCAAAGCTAAAAGAACAAAATGCCTTTAATGGCCTTTATCCTTCGAACACCCTACTTGATGAATTCAACATTTAATGATAGATTGCTATCAGTTTAACTACCTCTACTCCTTTGTGTTCTTTATGTTCTAGGAAAGTGGACCACTGAGTATCAAAGCTAAAAGACGTCCATTTTAAATGTTACTCAAGTCTGAATGACAAGACACAAGGAAACTTGTGATGGATTGAAATATGTAGAGGAGTTCTTAATATAGATAGCTTCATTGCAAAAACTTCAATACAAGCACAAAAATCATCTACAGACAGAGAGGAAGAAAATCAGGAAGAAACAGACGCTTCATACAACTTTCTATAACCTCCATACAGCTTATACAAGTATTCAACGCACCCTTTGTGTGCAAAACGAAGATGATTTACCAAACAAAATTGAGAATTGATCGCTCTACTGCGGCCAAAAACATTCTAAACCCTTGATAGAAAATTCACCTGGACAAAAGCGAGCCAAAAACCTTACCTTGCTTGTGCAAAGATCGCTCTGGCGGGGGGGGGCAGGGAGGCAAGACGATTGCCGCTTGTTTCGATTTTCTTTCAAAATGAAAATGCGTTGCATTTTTTTTTTTAATAAAATGCTCGTGGTCATCCGAATTCCGACGAACACAGGCATTTTAAAAAAAAAAAATCAAATTTTCACACAATGTTCCTTGTCCATCGGAAACCTCCGTCAGAATTTGACCCCAAATGTATTATTGCAAAGACCTTGAGGGGAAATTAGTTTTCCTCTTACTCTCATGGCCTCACAACATTGAAGCAGAATTCAAGGCTTTCAATAAGGGGTATGACAATCTCAAGAAAATGTCGGAGGAAAAACAAATAGAAAACAGTATCGACCTTAAAGGAGAACGCATGACTTTCAGTGAAGTGTATGATAAGCACAAGAAGAAGGAGGACAAACCTATTAAAAGTTGTATCGACTTTGAAGTGGTATGGATTCCAATAATAATACATGGTAGAGGCACATGAGCAACTCATCTAGAGGGGATTAAGAAACTCAAGTGACCATCAACTGCAGATCCTTGGTCCATCAATTCCTTAGCCATGCTTTTTATCCGAAGGCATCCTTCCTTCTATAAATTGCCATTGCTCATTGTTGTGCCTGCTAAGGGAAAGATCCTTTGAGAAAATCTGATTCCAAGGATAGATGACAAAGCGAGAGAAATATGTAAGAAGTGGGTGACAAAGGCAGTGCATGGAGGGAAATGATGATGGAGAAGATGGAAAGGGAGATAACAAACATGAGGGTGACAAAGACAACAAATGTGCTATTCAAATTTATGGAGGAATGGAATAGGAAAAATAGCAAAGAGGAAAAGGAAAAATCAAACTTCACATAAGCATAGAAAACATATTACTTTTATATTAAAAATGAACAACATATCTAATTATTTATGCATTCTCTAGATAAAGGATTTCTATTAAAAAGATTATAATTACAATGATGAGGTTTCTTATAATGTAATTATATTGTGTGATGTTTTATTTATTTATAGCTAAACAAATAGTAAACACATCATACATATTGGTCCAAATAAAGTCCACTTTGTGAATGTGTATAAATTTGAATAGATATATGTATGCATACAAATGAGTTATATATATATATATATATATAATATATAAATAAATATAATATGAAATTTTGTCGAATCATGTATAAATTGAAGTTTTAATTAAGCATTTTGAGGTTCATAAAAACATAAATTAGATATCATAAAGTTATTATTTATTTTTTTATAATTGATTATTACTTATTATCTAATTGTATGTTGGTCATGGCAGGAGTAATATGGAGGAAGACTAAAAAATTGGTACTTAAAGGAAAAAAAATTCAATGTAAGTCTTCAAATCATATATTCTTGTTGAGATTAATTTGGATTTTTTAAAATTATATTAAAACAAACATAATTAACATTATATTTAATCTTTAAAATATTTTTTAATTAATAAGTTGAGAATAGTCTTCATTAAGTACCTAGAAATATAGAAATAGATCAATTATATATTGAATTTTAGTAATAATATTAATTATTTTTAACTTTAATAATATAAAGGAAACTTTAGGTTTGATAGTAGTCTTATAGCTAACCTTTTTATTGTGTTATACTAGTCTCTTTGATGAAGTTATTTTGAATAACATAAATTGATTAATTTTTAAAAAATGGCATTTGTAGAATGACAAAAGATAATGTAAAAAGGTTTTGTTTGGAAATTTATCCATGAACCAACATAATCAGGACACGTCCATTATCTATTGATTCATAATTGCTAACATCTAAAAAACCAAAATTATGAAATACGTATTCAAGTCTTATATAGGTCTAATGATATAAATGGGTTGAAAAAGATTAGATAATTAGGGATAAAATATAAAAATCAAATTGACACATTAAAAAATATAAACACGCGTGTCTTATCTGTGTTTTTTAAAGCATACATTTTTTTCTAGAGCCTTATTAAGTCACAACTAATAAGAATTGAACATATGAAGCAACACTTCGACACAATAGAAAAATTGTTGAAATGAATAATTGTTTTCCTAGGAATTTATTCAAGAGAAATAATAAGATGTGTGGCCCTGGAACATCATACTTGCAATTTTTTTATTAGTAACCACTCACACAAATGGATACCATAATGAAACATATGAATTAAATAATTGATTTAGAATTTTTTTGCACCTCTCCTTAGTTTTGGCTAACATGTACATGGAACATTTTTAAAGAATATTTTGTCAACTCCTTTCAATGCAAATTCAGTTGGTGATAAAATCATGTGGATGATATCAACATATGTTGCTTTGGTAAATTTAAACTTTAGCCTGCTCTAAGCTTAGAGAGACCACTTATGAGGGGATAACCCATAAGCACAATGGCTCAACAAAGGCACAATGGCTTGTAAGATTATTGACCTAGTTTGGGTTTGATCCTTGCTAAACACCACAAGTACACTTTTCCCTTATTAGTTTGTGCCAAGCATGCGCACATGCACATTAATTTTTCCTATGATTTTAAGCATTGTATTTATCATTTACCAACTTTTTTCTCAAGTACCTTAGTCTATGTGTATCCTTTCCCTTCTCTTTTTAGATGGTCTTAGTCTACAATATACTATTCTCTCCTCTTACTCTCTACTTCTACACCATTGATCATAGAATGCAATTCAAATGTTGATTCTGAAAACTTGAACATAATATTAGATCTAATAGTATTATTGAAGAGCATATAGATTATAATAATCAAACATTTTTCCTTATAAACTATTTTTTGTAATTTTGTACAAAATATATTTTCAAAAATTAATAATAATCTATTAACATAGCTTTTTAAAATAATTTTGTTTTATTTAGTCAACACTATTTTGTAAGGAACAGAAGTTTACAACTATCTACTATTAGTTTTATAGAGATGGAGCTAATGATAATTATATTTGGTTTTGTACAGTTTTTCAACATAAAGGTCTTCGTGCTCCACAAAGAGAGTACGATGGAGATCAGGACGACAATGACCCAGGTATAGACCCGAACGTTATGTTGAATGCTCTTATTATAGGATATGTTTACATGTATCTTGTGATTTTGTTCAGTCAGCAGCATTAAAAAATTGCTGGAATTGGAGGAGGACGAGGCAGCAGTAGCAGTTTTTATATGCGGTGATCGGAGCACAGGCAAGTCGAAAGCTGGAGATAAAGTGTATTCGATGCTTGAAAATGAGCTCAAAAACAAGAAATGGAAGCAATTGAAAATAGAAATATCTGGGATGGACAGTGCGAAAGAAGGCTCCATATCAAATACAGACATTGTTCCTGGTCTGCGATCGCAAATTTTACAGAATCTGGGATTAAAATATATTTCACCAGACATTGAAAACGATGGAGATTGGAAGAAGCAGCTGCATAAGGCTTTTAATGTCTTAGATGAAAAACATGCTATCGAGAATGTATTCATGTACATTGAAAATATCCCCAGTGCTGAAATCCTTGGTAAACTTTTGCCAAAGAGGAACTACGGACTGAATCGCATCAGACTTCTGGTTACGACTCGCGAGAAGGATGTAATATCTGCTACGGAGGGCACCAATTTTAAAAGACATCTGTATGCTATGAAAGGTTTGGGTTACAAGCAAGCTTTGGAATTCTTCAAGAAAAAGCTTTCGTTGAGTAACATTAACAAACCTCTTGTATGGAACATTATAAAGATTTGTAAGGGCTATAAGCTTCAAATGAAAATTGTTCGGGACCATTTGGTTAAGTATTACAAAGACGAGGAAGCATTTAGCAGATTGTTAGAATGGATTGAAACAGAGAAGCCTAGTTTCGAAGTACTGAGTGAGTACTTGGGGTGCGAAGGAAAATTCCTCCGTCAGTCTATAACCACCCAAGATGCACTTCTGGACATTTGTTCATTTTTCAATAACAGGGAGTGGGATCATGTGGCCTGCATATTTGAAATCGATGTACTGGAAAAGTTGAAAGAGTTGGAGCTAGTGAAAAGAGAATCAACTAAAGTAGTTGTCCCTGCTACAGTCATGCCGTACTGTCTCTCTCTTGCAAAAGGAGTTCGAACAACTACTGCCGCTGAGCTCCATGCTTTGCTGGCAAAAAATAAGGTAGATATTGAGTATTCTTAAATTCATTCTATTCAAAAGCCATGAGTCCATGTAAGGTTTTAATATTTTTTAAGAAATGATTTCCCACGTGATCTTGTTTGTTTCCGAAGCTTCACGCAATAAAAGGAATCTGGCTTTTAGAAAACAAGTTCCCATTCCCTATTTCTGCACAACAGCTGGATGACATGCCGAATCTAAGAGTTCTTGGTTTAGGAGACTGTACAATTGTGGATGGTGAATGTAAAAGAAATTTCAAGCATCTTCGATATTTTCAAGCTGGAAGAATTCAACAACTGCCCTTCGATATCGCTCACATGGAGCACCTAACCTATTTGGATAACAATTCCAACAACTACATGGGGGAGACCACAAAAAATGTAAGTGTCTCTTTTACTTCCTTTGTTTAGAAAGAATATTAGGATTCTCAAATTGGAATATTAAGCTTCATTTTAAACTCGTAATAGCTTGTCAAAACTTTTGTGGGTGTCTTCTATCATTAATATTTCTGAGCAGTTTTCACTAATCTTTGAGAGTAAATGATAATGTGATTGAACAGTAGACATGATACGTCTGTTGTTTATACCGTTTGAACAAATTAGAATATACTGTTTAAAACCAAAATAAAGTGTTTTCTCATCCATATTTTGGATCAACTCATTTTTCTCTTTTCAGGTTCCAACAACTCTCAGGATGGTGAAGTCAACGGCATTAAATTTGGAGCATTACAGTGATTTAAATAATCTTCCCAAAGAATGCAAGCTTATAGAGTTGAATCTAGAAGGCAATGATATGGAAAATCTATCACTGAGCTCTGCCGAATTGCATGCTGTGGAGAAAATAGTTATAAGGAAGTGTAGCAAATTACTAAATTTGCCTAAAAGTTTTGGAAATCTCAAATGTTTGAAGAGATTGGATCTAAGCCACTGTGAAGAACTGACAGAGTTGCCATCGAATTTTGGATGGATAAGCAACCTGGAGAAAGTTAACTTGTCCTTCTGCAGGAGGCTAAAACATCTTCCCGATAGTATGAATTTGCTGACCTGCGTGAATGAAATTGATTTGTCATATTGCAGGAGCATTGAAAAGCTTCCTAAGCGCTTTTCTGAACTTTCCACATTGCGGGTGTTGAATTTAAGATCGTGTACTCATTTGTTGGAGCTGCCTGAAGAGTACCAAGGATTAGCTCTTGAGAAGCTTAATGTTGAGTCATGCAAGCGACTAAAAGATCTTCCAAAAAATGTAGGACAAAACCCTTTGATGCAGAAGACTGTGTCCTTGAGTTGGTGCTCCACAATAGCAGAAATACCAGAAGGATTCATCAGGCACATCAAAACTCATGTGGAAGAGCTTATTTTAATGGATTGCATCGGCCTGATCTCGCTACCAGATAATATTTTCATGGAACTGTCTGTTCTAAAAAGCCTTAACTTGAGCGGTTGTAGAAGCCTTCTAGGCCTGCCAAAGCAAATGCACAAACTCCAGCATCTAGAAAAGTTAAATCTGAGTTCATGTGACAAATTGGATGAGGCATCTATTCGACTGAGCCGGCTCCCAGCGTTAAAAGAATTGATTATTTTGAACTGTAAAGTACTGAAAGGAAACTGGTTAAGAAGTCTTAGTAATATACAGAGCCTGACATTCGTGGACATTTATGACAGCCCAAATCTGCAGAATACATGGAATCAAATGAAGATTGAGAACAAAGTTTTTCACTTCACAGCTTCAACAGGAGGGCCTCGTATCGTGCCTTTTTCTTTACCTCCTTCTACGTCTCACGTAAGCTTTTTGTCAAAAACATTTGCTTGCTTCTGCTCTTATACCGTAAACTTAACTTTTTATGCTCGGACTGATATAAGACCTCTTTAATTAGGGTAGATGTACATAGCTGGTATTGCTCGAGCATAAAAACCATATTTAAAACTACTTTTAACATGGATTTGTAAATTTAGATAGTTCGAACGAATGGTACATGACATTATATAATATAATCATTATATGATTTCCTTTCTATCGCTATTCTTCCAAGTTCTTTCTACGTATCAGGTGAACATTGAAATTTGAAACTTATATTATGCATCCACTAATAACAGCAAAAATATGTTTCTAGAAACATATGAGCATTAACTGTAAAATAATGTTGACCTCTGTCATGCTGCAGAAGTTGCGGATTGACAAGGAGATAGAGCGGGGAACCTTGGATTTCTTCAACAACAAATGGCATTTTATGGATGTCAGTGGAGGAGTTTTCTATCCATCTGATCTTGAGGTAGGGAGTACTGTAGTTATTATATTTGACAAGAATTATCAGGAGGAAGACCGGCAAGCGCTGATCAGAATACTAGCTGATCTCCAAGCAACATCCAATAGCATGCAGGTAATTTATATTGGCAAATTTTGTAGTTCACTGGCAACGGAACTGGTCGGAAAGTATCGTTTTTGCAGTGGTGATAACTATGAAGCTGAAGTGTTCTTTGAAAAGCTTTTGGGCATGGATCAGTCTTTCGATCATGTTATGATCTCTAGTGAAGTTAAGGGCAATGGAGAATTGAAATCCTTTTCAGACTTGACAAGCATAACAAAAGACAGTTTAAAGGCCATGACCAGGGATGTCCCAGAAACACAGTACCTCCATTTGAAGGAACTTTCTGAGGGTAATACCAAGGATAATGAGAAGTCCAATACAAAATTGCTTCAAGCTTTGTTGCTCACAAAGGAAATTAACTTCCTGATCACTAGCACGGCTCAGGTATTAATGTTTTCAGCTCAATACGTACGTTCTGAACATTAGTTCACTAATTAGAATTTTCACAATATAACTGTTATATAAGGAATCGTATTCGTGAAATTTGTTTGGCAGGTGGAAATCAAAGACCTTGAGGGGAAATTCGTTTTTCTCTTACTGTCATGGCCTCACAACATTGAAGTAGAATCCAAGGCTTTCAATGAGGTTTATGACAAGCTCAAGAAAATGTTGGAGGACAAAGAAATTGAAAACTGTATCGACCTTAAGGGAGAACCGATGACTTTCAGTGAAGTGTATGACAAGCACAAGAAAAAGGAGGACAAACCTATCAAAAGTCGTATCGACTTTGAGGTGGTATGGATTCCAATAATAATACATGGTAGAGGCACACGAGCTAGTCATTTAGACGGGATTAAGAAACTCAAGTGGCCATCGATTGCAGATCCTTGGTCCATCAATCCCTTAGCAATGCTTTATTTCCGAAGGCATCCTTGCTTCTATAAATTGCCATTGCTCATTGGTGTGCCTCCGAAGGGAAAGCTCCATTCGGAAAATCTTATTCCAAACACAGACGACAAAGAGAGAGAAATATGTAAGAAGTGGGTGACAAAGGCAGTGCAAGGAAGGGAAATGATGATGGCGAAGATGGAAAGAGAGATAACAAACATGAGGGTGACAGAGACAACAAATGTGCTATTCAAATTTATGGAGGAATGGGATAAGAAAAATAGCAGAGAGGAAAAGGAAAAATCAAAGTCCACATAAGCTTGCACAACATAGAAAACATATTACCTTTTACATTAAAAATGAACAACCTCTCTAGTTAGTTATGCATTCTCTAGATAAATGATCTTTCTTAAAAAGATTATAATGATGAGGTTTCTTATAATGCAAATATATTTTGTGATGTTTTGTTGATTTACAACTAATCAAATAGTAAACACATCCTAGATAGTGGTCCAAATAAAGTCCACTTTTGAAAATGTGTATAAAATTGAATATGCCTTTTATTTCATTCTTTTTGGCTCGTACTTGTTGGTATCATTGAGGTGTTTTCAATTTGATGCTCTTTAGTTTAAACGGAATATATAATTCGAAGGTGCTGCAAATTTCTTTATGAGTTTCCACTTTATTTATTCATCCCTTGTTCTTTTAGTTTTCTCGTGAACCTTGTGTTCACGATGTTATATTGTCCTATTATGTTGAAGAGCTTAACATATATATTTAATATTTATTTTATGTTTTAAGTTTGTTATGTTCAAATTATTCAATAAAGTATTTTATGGATTAATGGTAGTGAAATAATAAATGTTCTAATTAGATAAATCGGGTTAAGGTTCGAACTTTTTATTATAGTAGTCATCAAGTGGAAGAGAGGGAACTCACAAGCTTTGAGTCAAACAAAAGCATGTTATAATAAATATGAAATAGTAAATGTTAAAATATGAAAAGTAAATGTAATAAATAAAGATGTTTAGCTTTTAATTTTGGACTAAATAATAAATTAAGTTTGACATAGCATTGCACTTTACTTGACTTGTATCGAGAAAAGTGTAATATCTATCAATGTCTCATCTCGACACTTCAAAATTATGTATGTGATTTGAAGTCTTGGGTCTATAGATCAAGGTCAAATTCACACCTACATTAATGATTTGGAAGTTTACAGACTTATTCTTCTTAATTCACTTTATTTTCCTATATTTCATCTTCCTTTTCTATTATCTAATTATAACAATATTTAACATACCTTTGAAAGACAATTGTTGTATTTCAAAGGGACATTTTCATGTAGGTAAACCCAAGAAAGATGATCTAACACATTGAATAAAATAGATTTAGGGCATTTGAATGCTCCTAGAATTATTGCACAAATTTATATTTATTTTAAGTCACCAAACTAAAGTGTTTTGTTCCTTAAATAACAATGATATACAAAAAAATTTACTCAAAAAATAAGAAAATTTGAGGTGAATAAAAATGAATACATTTAATTGAAGGAAGGCATTAGGCAAATATAATTTCTTTACCATGATCTTTGTTTCTTCATCGACATATAGTATCATGCATTACTTTTTCCTCCTTTAATTCATGAGAATGTTCATTTTCACCTTATATGTCTCTGTGGAAACATACCATTCACCCTACATTAGAACAACTTCTTCTTTCTTACCATGTATTCTGATTGACATCTTTGGGATCATATAATGATACGTGATGGCTGGTGCTAAAGGCAACAACAAAAAAAAATTGCCATGACAAATCAACAACCCATTGAAGGGAAAATACTTTTACCCTATAAGGTATTGTTGGCCACATATTTAGTTTTCTTAAATATATCTTATTTGGTTTACTTAAATATATTTGATTGATTGGTTAAATTGATATATTACAAAAGTACAAATGAACCTTGTTTATATAGGTAAAGTGATGACTTCTAGGATGATAACTACCCTTGATATGAATATTAAATGCATGATACATAATGATTAATGCCTAAAGAAAATATTAATTAATGAGACATGACTCGTATCTTCTAGAATGCCACCTAGGATAACTAACATGATCCTATGAACATTATTAAATGAAAAGTTACAAAAAGAAAATTTAGGACACCTAACTTAAATGCAATCTAGGTAGGTCCTAAGTAAACTTAACATTTGAATAGGTTCTAACTATGAACTAGTTAACATATAACCACATTCACACCAACACCCCTAAGTGTAACTTAGGGATAAAAAACATTATGCAATGATGCAAGACTAATATAATGAATGCAATATGGGTCATGACTACTGGGCCATGTTAGGTACCCTTGCACAACTAATCATGAAACTAATCTCTCATAAACAAAAAAAATCAGAAAACCCTATGGGATAAAACTTCTTGCCAAAAAAGAGAGAATGAAAACCATATCCAAGTGAAAGACGAAGTGATGTATGGAGGTATCAACATCAATAGCCCCCAAGAACTACATCCATCACAAGAATCCAATCTATAGTCCCCCTTTATGAGGAAAAGAGGGAGACTATGTAGCCCCTCCATAATGAATAATCGCTTGCAAGAATGATATCTGTTTGAATAAAAAATACAATTCAGTGCTTACAAACCTCTTGTCTCCCCTTAGGAAGAAACAAAACCATGTATAAAGCTAGGAACATTTCCCATTCAAGATATGCTGTAAAAGGTGGCTGCATGAAGAATGATAATGGTGTCTCTGAAAAATGCTTATATATCTCCTTGTCCAAGTGATATGATAATGCCACAATCCAATCAGGTGCATTCCTAATCAAAGAAGAAGATGACAAATGAGAACTATGAGGAAATTGATGTAGAGCAAACTCCAAAGACGAATATGCTTAAATTTGTCCTCCAACCAAATATGTAAGACAATGACGGTCTTGCTGATCATGAATTATGGAAGTCTCAATTAATGAATCTAGAGAAGAATTCAAAAAAAGTGAAGGTGGGTCAACTATATCCAAAAAAAAACCAAGAATCCTTGAAGCAACCTCAACTGAAGTGTTGAAAGACTAGATAAAGTATCACAATCATGGGGTATCTTCTCCAAAGAATGATGAGGCATATTGAAATCTGAAATAGGATCATTTGGGAGTAGTTGAATATCAAGATCTCCATATAACTCTCAAATGTGACTCCAAAGAGCACGAGGACACTCAAAATCAACAAGAGACACCAAAATTTCATCATCAACATGCATACCAATAACACTTAAGGAATGATCCCTATTTCATTTCCAAGAAAATATCTTACTAGGTATGCTAGGTAGTGGAATAAGATCCTACAAATATGGCATTAAATGAAGCCCTCTAAGATGTGTAATGATGCCATCTCTCTATGTTGTCTATAGTCCCTCGTCTCCAGGATGATAAAAAAGGATGTAATAGAAAAACCATTGCAAACTATGATATTCTTCAAAATATCAAAGATAGAACCAAAACAAGATTGTAGAAACCTCTAACTATGATAAGAAACTAAAAGTGAAGCCAACCATAAGTTGTACCTCTCCAAGCATCAAGATATCTAAGTTATCATAAAAAAGCCACAATATGCAAAAACGCAATAGATAGTACCTAGGAATGAATTTGGAAAATGTGTATGGACTAAATGGTAGAGCTCCTCAATACCTTTTCAACATTGTAAGAATAATGAAAATTGAAGATCATGGCAAAAATTTATGAGGTCAAGAGTCCAAATAGAAGGGTTGACCTCAAGCTATGATTAGAATGATGAAGAACCCATAATGAAGTCATGGAAACCCCAAAGGATCAACCAAGAAATATGCCTTCCACAAGAGAATTTTACTACATGATCTTGCATAAACATGAGATTAAAATATTATAAAATGATGCATAAATTATAAACGTACAAATGAGCCTTTCTTATATAGGCAAGATGATGAGGCAGGATGACAACTACCCTTTATGCAAACATTCAATACATGATGCATAATGATTAATGCCTAGAGAAAATATTAAATATTAAGACATGACTCATATATTCTAGAATGCTACCTATGATAACTAACATGATCGTATGAACATATTAAATGACAAGTTACATAAAGGAACTATCTTAAAACTAACTTAAATGCAAGCTAGGTCCTAGGTAAACTTAACATGTGAATAGGCTCTAACTATGAATTAGTTAGAATACATTCACATTTACACCAACACCCTCCCTTTGGTGCAACTTTGGGAGAAAATTTATTAAATGAAAATGATGCAAGAATAATATGATGAATGCAATATGGGTCCTGACAACTAGGCAATGTTAGATACCCATACACAACTAATCATACAACTAATCACAAATGAATAAATGGAGAAAACCATGTGTCACAAAACTCCTATCCAAAAAAGAGATAATGTAAATCATTTGTAAGTGAAAGACAAAGTGATGTATGGAGGTCTCAACATTAATAGTGTTTTCACATAAGGAAAGTCGAAATGGTTTTGTTTATGTACAATAAGAAATATTAACTACCCACAAGCACTATCTCTCATCCATTGATCTAGTACCAATTTGAGATCACCCTACAAACACTACAACCCTCCAATGTTTTTCCTTGTCTTCTTTCCCCATTATTTATTTTTTGGAAAGTTATCGAGCTCTTATATTGTAACTATGTGAAAAAATATGTGGTTGTATAAATAATCTCTCTACCCTCTTATAAACATTTGTGGAATTTTAATGTAGAACGAGATTTTAGTACTTAATACTAAAATATTGATTGATCATTGATTTGTTAGCCCATATTAAAAGCAAAGGTGCTTATGTTTTGTGTTTCTTTACTACTTGTCTTAGAGAGCTCCCATTGGTTTAATTTCATGAGCAAGTGTGTAATTATCTACTTATGCATCTTAAATGAAAGTGGACTACTTGTGTGTGTTGAATAACCATTTTCCATATATGTTAGTTAATATTTTCTGTTAAATAAATGAAATTATGAATAGTACAAGTTGAGACAATCCCACCATAGATGTTTGGTTGTTCACAAAGGATGATTGGCTCCATATTATAGAGAAGGTTAGAAAGTTACAACTCTGTGGTGCTCCTTTGTCCACCCTTTTTCACGTGTTTCTTGAAACTCTATATTTATCTAAACCCTTAGATCTCGACCATACCCTTTCTATAAACTAATTAGCATAAGATAACATAGATGTTAAAGTTAAATATTGTTATAACACACAATAGAGTACTCAAAATAACTTACCATACACTTGTAGTACATTATATAACACTTGCAATAAGTTAAACATAAATTATAGTAACACATCTCACACCTATAGCACCGTACTATAATTATATAGGAAAGCATGTATGGGAAAACTTTCCAACAAACAAAAACTAAAACCAAAGAAAGATAAAGCCATGAAATTGTTAGTTTTTGGTTACATAGGAGGGTCAGTGCAAGAAGATGAGTCCACTTTTTGGCCAAAAAGTGGAAGTGTTTTCCCTGTTTTTTAGATTTTGTCTCATTTGAGCTTAAATTTTGAAACACTTAGAGATTGAATCTTGGAAAAAGTTAGTAATATAAAAGATAGCCCTCTGAGTGTACTTTTCAAATATGTAATTTATTTTAATACCCACATAATAAAAAATAACTTTTTGAATGGAGTTCAAAAAACTATGTTTTAAAAATGCCTATTTCAAGACCATGCCATGCATGTGTACGACCCACACTTTTTCACACAATTAAAATTATTTTCTCAAACCGTTTTGGGAAATGGTTTGTAACACACTGAAGATTGATGAGCATATTTTTCTGTATTTTGTTTTCAAATTTTTTTTTTAATTAATTTTTTAATTGCCGTAATTATCTTTTTAAAAATTTGACGTGTACGACCCACATAATTTGACGTAAACTTAGCATTTTTTGAATTTATTTTTTTAAATAGAAAAGAATTTTGTGTAGATTGATGACATATAATTTTTTTTTCAAAATTCATTAAAATAAAAAAGTTATTAAATTAAGAAAATTAGTTAATATTTTAAATTTATGGACCTGATTTAGTATAAATTAAATGAAAAATAGTTAAAATAATCAATTTTTAAATTAATTTACATATTTAGAATCTAGACAGTATAATCTGAAATGGGTTTTAATTTCGTATAAAAATGCTTTGATTAGAGGCATGTAAACTATTTTAGAAGTTCATATTTGTGCTTTCATTCATGGAGCTTTGAATTTGCAGGTTCATGTCTCAGGTGTGGCCATCCCAGGCCTATCCTGGGCCTAATCCCGAGGCAAGTGGTGAGTTGTGGATTCAAATTTTACATAACAGGTCCCCATTTTATAAACGGGGGCCCGTTCCATTTTTTACCTGTTGGATTTAATAACGGGCCCCCGTTTTAAATAACAGGCCCCCATTTTAAATAACCGTTACTATAAAAAACAAGATAGATTGCATCGATTTACCACACTATCATTGAAATCCGTACTGACAAAGATTTTTTACATCATTTGGCAGTACTTTTTAATATTTTTTACATGATTTTTTGAAGAACTCAGTAAAAAGATATTATTTTTTGAAGATGAGTTTGTTAAAATGGGTTCTAAGCAACATCAAAAGAAAAAAAAGAGGACAATGATAGTGGATGAAATTCAAGCACAAAGAGAGAAGGAGGCAAAACGCCAAAGAGATCGAAGATCACAACAACGAGAATTGAATAACACTTCTGAAGCATCTAGTTCAGTGCCCATTGTAGATGAGACCATTGAAGACATCATGATGGATGCAAGAAATGTAGAACCACAAATGGGTATGACTTTTGATGCAAATGTTCATGTGGATGCGAATCCTGGTATGTTTTTAAATCCCGATGGCTATGATGCCAATCAAATTGCTGATTTAAATGAAGCTGGATATAAATTTCATACATCAATATGAAAAGAAATAAAAATTGAAAATATTACACCACCCTCTCTGAAAGAAAATGAATGTAATTTGTTTACTATTGATAGCAATGTGCTAGATAATCTTAATGGGTTAGTTTCTTGGACACAAATCAGAACACATGTGAACAGATTATATAAACAATTTTTCTATAATAAAAAGTTAGGATCCCAATGTCAATTAATGCTATAATTAATAAAAATGTTAAAAATGCGTAAAGTCATGAAAAAAATAGGTATTTATGCAAAACCAAAAAGAAAAGATGAATCATATAAGCAAGTTGTATCTATTGTTTCCAGTGCCATTGATTCTATAGGAAAAACAAGTCGATCTAAAGATAAGAATGCAGCACATAGAGTTATAATGACTACTATAGTTGACAAAATGACTGTCAGTAAAAGAATGTTAAGTGATATAAGTGGCTATTTGAACTTACATCATAGAACCTTGTCAAGAGCGGCCAAAAGAAGAGACACAATTGAAATTGATCCACTAAACCGTTGTTGGAGTTTTAGTGGTAGACTTCAAAGGTCGGACATGAAATTAAATGATGAAACTAAACAATTAATTGCAAAATTTTGGCATGATAACACTAGAGTTTCATCAAATGCTAGAGATGTTTTAAAGTTACAGGTGGGATCAAAAATTCGTGATCCTCATCCAAAACATCTTCTTGACATGACTCAAACTGAATTCTTTAAAAAATTTAGTGATGAATCTATGTTATTGAATTTACGAATTAGTCAAAGATCATTTGAAAAATACAATCCTTGGTATGTTAAAATCAATAAACAGAGAATATCTTGTTGTTGTAAAACTCATGTTCAGTTTCATTACTATTATGATGTTTTTCGATATATACGTTGTATGTTGCATGGTAATGATCTTGTGCAGGATTGTGGTGTTTATGTTCCACCTAAAACTATAAAAGATTTTATTGGAAGTTTATTTTGTAAACCACCTAATGAACAAGTATTTCTTTCCAATTCATGCATTTATGGCCTTTGCAATTTATGTGGGAACTATTCTTCGATAGGTGAATGTTTGCATGAACATGTTTCATCTGAGTTTGGACAAAAAATGGTTGATGTTTGGAGATTTAAAAATATAGAATACCCTCTAAAGGATGGAAAGATGGGGAAACATTTAGAATTGATTACAGAATAGAATAGTGTGAATGCATTTATTAGTGAGTTTAAAACTCATATTGTTCCAAAATATGTGAAACATTCCCAACATGTCCGATGGCTTGATGGATAGTTTTGCATATGCAAGAACACATTTCCAGTTGGAACAATAGTATCAGTTGTGGATTTTGCAGAAAATTATACTCTAAAACCACAAGAGGAAACTCAATCACAATACTACAACTCAGTGCAAGTGGCCATATTTGTGCACATTATATATAGACATGACCATGACAGTATAGAAGATAACATAAATTTTTTGAGGGAGTATCATTTCTATGTTAGTGATAATCGATTACACTCTTCAGAGTTTGTTCAACATTGCTTCGAGGTATTTTATGATAATCTTAAGGAAAGAGAAATTGACATGAAACAACATATGATATGGTTAGATAACTGCACTAGACAATTAAAAATTGCAAGAATGTTTTATTGGCTATGAAAAGTTCACAAGATAACCAATGTCCAACATTTATGGAGTTTTTTTGAAGCGGGACATGGTAAGGGGGAACACGATGGAGCCGGTGCCTATATAAAAATAGCTCTTGCTAGAGAAAAATTGAAATTTGAGGATGTAGTGAAATTCAGAGATGCTTGTGCAGTTGTAGATTGGTGCAATTCAAAGTTGTCAAAAGGATCAACTGAAAACTCTGCATTCGACGTTTCTTCTGGTTGATAGAGGAAGATAGTATTCCTATTCAGCATGATTGTAATACCATCATTGGATTAGCTAAATGGCATTCGTTTAAGAGTTCTAATTCAAACACATGGACTATATTCACAAGGCAACTTGCTTGCTTTTGTCAGTTTTGTGTTTCCGGAGATTGGGAATTTTGTGAGAATAAAGAGTGGGTTGAAGAATGGCAACAAAGATCACTGACACCCATAGATGCAAATGATCCGCATGAAAGAACTGATGAAGATATGGATCAAATGTTTGCATCAAATGACTATGATCGCATTTCAGATCTTATACAACAAGGTAAAATTATTTTTGAAATTTGTTTTGATTTATTAAATACTACATATTTATGAAATCTTATAGTGTATATTTTTCTTTTTATTTCTCATTAAATATTAAAATAAAATTGTTTTGTGCACAGGACATGTCTATGTTGTTGTTGCACCAGAGGACAATGAAGAGGGGACAAAGTATTGGTTGGCTCGATGTGTAGAGCCAAAACATAAGCTAACCACTCCTCGAGTAGATGATGATGGTTATGACTATCCAACAAGATCTGTGGTTGTTGTTGGCACTTGGCTACGCAAATATCTAACAAGAAAGAATGGATTGCCCACATTTGAAGATTATGAATTAGAGAATAAGATTATACATTACTCGCATTTGGTAGTGGCAACTAATATAAAATTGGATAGATATCGTGGGAGGCCTGCTAATAAACAATTATGTACTCTCTCTATGGAAGAGCATGAGACCATTATAGATGCTTTGTAAAAGAGAGAGGATGCAGATGGTATAACGGAATGAATATCAAGTAAGTTATAATTTAAACCCTTAATCCACCTCCCTTTTAAAAGTCATGATGCATATTATATATAGCATTTTATATCATGCATCATAATTATAAAATCTAATCTAGTAAAATTTTGTTCCAGGTCTACCACAAGTAGAAGGCATCAATGAAAACAAAGTTATTTGTGCATACTTTATGTTTCATTTTGAATAATTACAAGTAAGTTAAATTTTTGTACCCTTAAGGCAAATCCCTTTGTATTTTAAATTCAATGCATCCTGATTATAAAAATTAATCATATGTATTTATTTTTTCCAGGCCTCTCAGAGTAGACTTGGTCTCAATGACTACTATTGTTTGTGCATACTTTATGTTGTATTTTGAGAGATATAAATACTTATTATTATAATTTAAATAGACTGTTTATTTTATTTTAGACATGTCTTCTTGATTACATTTTGTGTACAATATACATAAATGAGAGACTATTGGTCAAATTTATGAATGAGATAATTATGTTTTAATCAAGTTCTATTCATTATATTTGTTTTGATACTTTTTAATTTAGAATATGTTATAATTATAAGATATGTTTCAATACTTAGTTCATGATGTATGTACCTTAAGTTTATCTAATCACAAGAACTATTTAAATGAAATTCCAAAAATAAAATTACAAGTCCACATAATCCCTATAAAGTTGTTTAAGCACAACTTCCATAAATAAGATTTCAAGTCCACATAATATATAAAGTATGCACAAAATTTCAAGTCCACATAATTTCAAGTCAATATATATGATCTAATGTGCACATAATTTCAAGTCCACATAATATCTAATGGGCACAATACACATAAAGTATGCACATAATATATATGATCTAATCGTATTATGCAACTATCCATATATATAAAGTATGTGTGCACGTGTAAACAAATATGTAAAGCCCATAAAATAGTACATATCAGAGCCAAATAAACAGTAAAATTTCAAGTCCACATAATCCATATAATATCTAATCCATATGTATATCTAGATGGTAACATGATGTTCACTCCACATAATATCTAATGTGCACAAAATATATAAAGTATGCACAAAATATATATGATCTAATCCTATTATGCAACTATCCATATATATAAAGTATGTGCACATGTAAACAAATGTGTAAAGTCCATAAAAAAGTACATATCAAAGCCAAATAAATAGTAAAATCTAAGTGCTATCATCAATAACATCTTATGGTCTCTTCTCCCCGGGATGTGGTCCAGATCCACTTGTCTCATGTTGTACAAGAAAAAAATAATATTAAAATATTACTTGAAATTAACTATTAAAAGAATCATTTATCAAATATAGTAGAATTCATAAATTAAGTTACAAACTTACCATATGCTCATTAGATCCTCTATCAGTATCTCTCTTGTCCCCGGGACGTGGTCTAGATCCACCCATCTCATGGTGTACAATAAAAAAATAATATTAAAATATTACTTGAAATTAACTATTAAAAGAATCATTTATCAAATATAGTAGAATTCATAAATTAACTTACAAACTTACCATATGCTCATCAGATCCTCTAGCAGTATCTCTCTTGTCCTCGAGACGTGGTCCAGATCCACCCGTCTCATGTTGTATAATAAAAAAATAATATTAAAATATTAATTGAAATTAGCTATTAAAAGAATCATTTATCAAATATAGTAGAATTCATAAATTAAGTTACAAACTTACCATATGCTCATCAAATCCTCTAGCAGTATCTTGTGCAGTATCAACACCAAATGTAGTGCTAGCTAACTCCTGTACAAGGTCAAATTCAAAGTGTCCAATTAAATCTTAAATTAAGAGTCAAAATAAGATCAAATTAAGTATTACATATTAATACCTCAAAGGATGTCGATGTGCATTCAAATTGGCTCTGATCAAAATTATGAGGATAACCTATCCTAATGGTGGTGTCCACCTGCATACATGCATTTAATGAAATCATATTTAGTGAACATATATATGTGTACTAAATAATTTCAAGTTAAGTTACAATATTGTAAGAGTTCATATTTAATTTAAGAATTATAAGATACATACCATAGATGGTGTCATAGTAGTCAGACCCTCTTCTCGATGTGATGTAGAGGGTCCCTCATGACCTGAATCCTGGAGAAAGAAGCATTCAATGTATCAACATGAAAATTTATATAGTATACGATGATAACATATTAACTTAAAAAGATAGTACAATGTCTAGATAGAAATTTATACTATACCCCATAAGGTGTGTTGAGTTGTGTTCCAGTAGATGCAATATTGACTCTAATATTAGGTGTAGTCCTTATCTACATAAACAAAATTTATTTAATGAAGTATTAGATTGTATAAAAAAAAGAGATGCACTTAGTTTATACCTATATTTAATGAAGTATTAAAAGATTGGCATGTACATGTATATATATCTATACCTGGTCAAGATGAACATCCGAGCAAAGAAAATCCATCTAAGATGTCATCATACTATCATCTACTGCATCATGCTCAGCTAGAACTGAAGTAGATCCTGCAGCAGTAGTAGGACCTACACACGTCTCATGACAACTCGAACACATATGTGGCATCCATTGAGGAGCAGATGCCATGTGAGCAGCTTGCTCACTCAGGTTACCTGTGAGGGAAGTCAAAGCATCTAATGTCGAAATGAATGATGTATTTTGGACATCTGTAGGAATCGATGGAGCAACAAGTGGAACTATGGGTGGATTCGGCAGGGGATTATTACTCCGTGCCCCTAATCTATGCTGTGGCATTCCATGACCAACAACCTGGAATGAATTAATGTCAAAATAATTTGGTTTTTGGTTCATTACAAACTCACAGTATAATTTATTCAAAAAATAAAAAGGGACCTCATAATTACGATGTGGTGGATAATCAAAAACCATCCACCATCTATCCCAAAAGTATCTAGCCATTTCTGGATGCACACACCACCTAATTGAAATTCTTTTCTGGTTATGTTGCATTGGTTATCTTGTTTTTGGGTTAGTAAAATATGGACATAAATGAGCTTTGGTTATTTTTAAATCAGTGATTTGCCTATAAGTTAAACCATCGGCATAAAAATCACGCAACTCTTGTCGTTGTCTATGAATTTGATCTAATTGAGAATCAATAGATCTAACCGACTCGACAATAATTTGCATTGATTTTGCAAACTCTACAAGATGGGGTGGCGTGATTGGCTCATTTTGGATAGCAGCAATGTTTTGTTCAATCACTTGTAGGTTTTCATTAATTCGTTCTCTTAAACGAATTTCATCCAATCTAGGGGGTGGAGGTGGAGGTGGTGCTGTTGGTGGAGGTGGAGGAGGAGGAGGAGGTGGTTGTGGTGGGGGATTTTCACCTAATAGTTCATCTATGTCAAAGACATCCATGATAACAAAGAGCTCCTGCATATATAAAGATATACATGAATTATATACAACTCTATGTCAATGAAGAATCTATTTTACTAAATTAAAATTTTTTTTTATAAATAGTAACATTTCTATGTTGTTGAATGAGATACACATGAAATATATAATGTAATATTGAACTTAAAAAATATACATGTACATACTATTGAATCTTTAAATATAAAATTTGAGCACAAAACTTAATAAAAACTTTCAATGAAACATCATAAATCTATTATATATTCAATTTAATAAATTCATTTCTTGTAAAATGCATCAACTATTAAAATCAATATAAAATATTTCATACATAAGATCAATAAAGAAGTGAGAAATAAGATGATCCTCCTTCTAGTGTAAGAATATATAAGGATTGATGATAAGTGCTTAAAATAAGATATTAAAATGTAAGATCATTATGCTCTATAAACCAAGATATGATCATAAGATCATCATGTGAGGCACAATCATATGATATTAAGATGCAAAAATGCGTGATATTTAGTGATAATCTATTATATTCTCTATAATAATAGGCCAATGTATGAACATAAGATAATACTTTAAGAAGATAGATTAACCAGTATAAAAACATAAGATAATGCTTTAATAAGATTAAAAAAATACTATATGAACATACATGTGAAGCAAATAGTCTTGAAGATCATAAGCTAGAACAAAGATTAAAGTATAAGACATCAATCATTATGGGGAATTAGTAGTTACTAATAAAGATTATATTTAATGTAAAAATAGGAGATAAAACACATGAAGTAATAGAATATGAAGTAAACATAAAATATTAAATCATGTGATATCTAGTGGTTTCTCTTTTATGTTATGTGTCACCTCAATGTGTACATTCACTTTGTTGGTGCATCATTATTTTCTTGCATTTACCTAACTATTGTATTGCATATTTGCACCTAGAGGATAGGATAAGATTACTTGGGTAGATATCTACCTAGGTAGGCATCACATGTTCAACTCATACTCCCTACTTTGGTAGAGATGTGGATATATGTTACTCATCTTCTCAATTTTTTTGTAACAGTTCTCTGTAAATAGGATTTTATATATTAGAATTTTCCTAAAACATATCTCAAAATGATTAAAACACTTGAATCAAGGTCAAAAACTAGGAATGTGAGATACATGATATGGATGATGACAAGGATGGTTGAGAATAAAGAGAATTTGAATGGATTATGGTATACTCCAAGTGTAGGGTACTTTTAAAAAAAATTATACATGATGCCAAGGTACTTGTCCAAGGTGTCATAAGAATGGTTTTCACCCATGAATAAAAAAAATATTTTTACTTTTCTCTCTTTTTTAATTTTTATGCAAAACCAAATCCTTTAGGTGTGGATATGTTAAATGATACACAGGATATTTATAAGTTTTTAAAAATCTAATAATAGGACCAACTATGGACCTATTATGCAATGTCATGGCATAATAGGTCCATAATTGGTCCTATCATACTAAGTAAACATGTCGAATTAGCATAGTTTCAGTGTTGGAGATGAATTAGATGATGAAGTTGGCAATTTTCGAGAAAATCATGTCATGTTGTGGCTTAGTAGGTCCTATTATGCCATGACATGATATAATAGGACCAACTATGAACCCATTATGCAATGTCATGGCATAATAGGACATATTAAATGCCATCATGGCATAATGTGTCCTATTATGCCATCATGGCATAAAATGTCCTATTATGCCATGCCATGACATAATGTGTCCATAATTGATCCTTTTATACCATCACATGACATAATAGGACCATAATAGGACCTTTATGCCATGACATGGCATAAACCTAAGCCTAAACTTTGATATCTAAAATTTTAAGAGTAATGTCAATTACTTTTAAGGTTATACTAATTTAGTGGTAACTTTTGTATTGCCTAATGAGGATTAAGAACAATTTAGGTACATATGTTCGGTTTTATTTCGATTTCCTTTTCGAATGTTTTTGTTTTTGTTTCCATTTCATTTTCATTTTTTTTTTGTTTCAATTTCGTTTTGTTAATTATCTAGGTTTGGTTTTGATTTCTAAATTTGTTGATTAGGGTTTAGGGTTAACTGTTCAAAAATATTTTAGATCAAAATCAAGAATTTACAAATATAAAAAATAATTTATTTATAGGCTACTTTAAAAAAAAAGTAAAATAATACAAAAAAAACTAAATAATACACAAAAAAACAAGAAAAATATACAAGAAAATTATGAAATGTGAAAATAGATGACTGAATGTGTACCTGGGATAGTGGTGGAGGCTTGAAATGGAAACCATAGCACGGGGGCCCGTTTTTGATCTCCTCTTGTCAATTCACTGTCATGGTGGAAATGAAAAATTTGCCCAAAAAAGCGGTAAAAATACAGTTTAAAAATGGGGGCCCGTTTTTTCAAAATGGGCCCCCGTTTTTTCAAAATGGGCCCCCGTTATTTAAAAACGGGCCCCTGTTTGTTTAGAAATGGGGGCCCATTTTATTTAGCTTCGGCCCCCCATCGCCTTTCGACTCAGGAGGCCGAACCATTAACGAGCCCCCATTTTTTAAGAACGGGCCCCTATTTTTTGAAAACAGGGGCCCGTTTTGAGGAGCGTGTTTTCCAATGCACAGACTTCCGCAAATTTGTGACTCATTAGCTTGCACATACCCAGGATTGATTGTGGACTTGGATGCTCCTACATCATAAGGTTTTATAGACAGAGTTTACACCAATAAGACATTTTGAGTGCTCACTAGGGTTACAAATATAGTGTTTACAAATCATGTAGTCAAGGGAAAAATTAATTTTGTGGTTGGAGTCTTACCCTTTATCTTGTTCATCCAAGAGTCTATTCATTATTTCATGTTGCACAAATTTGGATACATCATTGAAGTGTATAATAGAAGTATTGATAGTTTAAATTTGATATTTCCTCTAAGAATTACATTCCTTCCCTTCTCTATAGATTCTAGATGGATTTATTTTGATCTCTTGGAAAGATTGTGAGTGCTAAGATTAAACTTTTCCCTTTGCACTTGATTATTTTGACTAAAAAAGATATACAAAAACCTTGTGAGAATATTAATGCTATCTCTCTATCTCCTCTACTCCTTGCCAATTTTTTATTTGTCATCTCTAGTCCTTAAACTCACCTAAGCCTCTAAGTCCCCTTTGGAACCATCTTTCGTTACTTCTAGAGTTCCTTAGAAGACCGCTTCCCTGATTCCTCTCATCCTTGTGCCAACTCGAGTGATGGTCGACAAACCTTAGTGGTTTGGAACTATCTATAAGGTTCTTGAGTTCTAAAAAGTCCCAACCTTATGATCCTTATGATGATTACTGATACCTATCGATTGATCGGTCGACTTGCAGACTTCGACATCACTTCTATTGATGTTCAAGTGCCTGACCTTTCCAAGTGGTCAATACTCCTTTGAAATAAATGGATCATACTATGTGACAGAGAAAATCATGTTTGCACCAGGATATTAGAAGATTTGAGAACTTATGGAATCATGCTTTGAAATCCTTTACTTTCCTATCATTATGTATTACACTTTTTCCAAAACCATATACTATTAAAATTTTCATATACATCTTGGTATTGGCTAATTAAATGGTGAAAGACATGCAAAGGTGGTGGCATGAGTTACAACATTTAATGATGTCATTTCTTGCAGAAGGTATTTAATATGTTTTTACCTGCTCATTATGATATTTAAAGTTGTCTGAAGTTATGTATTAGCGTGAATTATTTTTCTTAGAATGGTTTTGCCCCATAATGATCAGTTTCTTGTAGTTAATCCTTATTTGAAATAGTTAGAAAATGAACAAGGAGATATTATCCTCGGATTATATGCTCTTGCATGAAAGCAACAAACTTGTTTTGTAGGGTATAGGGAGACAGTGATGTTGCTGGGAAAGATAGAAAGGCAAGCTTATAATCACAACTCCCAATTACAAGAGGAAATTATTGTAGCCAAAAATCCAGACAACTAGTTCAACAATTGGAGTGCAAGAATGGTACTCCAAGGACACAAGCCCGTGTCGATAATGCAACCATATATGAAATTCACCAAAAATCCACAAGAAGATATACTTGTTGGATTGACCAAATTGTCTTGGTAGTGCATGCGTAGTTATGTTGATTACTTGCGGATTATTTTTGAGTTTGAAGAAGAAGAGGAGAAAGATGAAGGACATGATGCCTTCCTTTAGAGGGAGCTTGACATGCAAAGGAATCCTACTCCACCTGCAATTTGAGTACTGGTTAGAAAAGTCAGGATAGGTTTCCAATTTTGGCTTTAAATTATGAACTCATGTAATGCCATGTGTGCTTTAAGGTTAGCTTTCAGTTTTTCTTTAGTAAAAATGGTTCTTTCCAAGAAACTGTTATCTTCAGAAAGCTATTTTATTTTATATATAGCTATAGGCAGTAAGAGGAAAGAGGAGGACTGGTCCTCCTTGCACTTTGATGCATGAGTGAGAATCAATTAGTTATGCAATTTTGTGTTTTTAATTTAAGTTATGGGAAGTGACAACATGTTTTTTCCTTTCAGAAACATAATTTTAAGTGTAGAAAAGGGAGACTTTGTGCTTTGAGAATGATTTCAAGAATGGGAACTAATTGAAGCTTTGTATTCATGCATGTTCTTCTTGTTAGCACTTACTTTGAGATTTGCAATCAATTCTTTGATTTCATTTGCATATTATTTTATGGATGTATATGTTTACCGAACTTTGAGTCTTGATGCATTTACATCATCTGAGAAGGATATCTGTCAGTTTCTTTTGTCCATTCGTCATATGTAGTGAATGGGTGAACTTTGAGTCCCCTGTTTATGTCATTTTCAGCCCTATTATTTGCCTTTGTTCTCTTTTTGTGTTTGCCTTTCCTGCTTTCTGGTTAAAAGCATACCCCATAAAAACCCCTATTATATCATAAGAGGGACTGATCTCAATGAGGAGAGTGCTAATTGCCAATGAACAATAAAAGAAAACAGATTTCGAAAGGCAAAACACAACTGAAGCTAGAATCGACCTGATGTTAAAGAATGGACACTGTATAGAGGAAGTGAAAACTGGCAGTGTATGGGCAGTGTATGGGTGGTCTTAGCTAAATATTCTTATTTTAATTGAGCTACAGATATTATCAGAAATCAATGGGCAAAGAGAAACATGAACTCTAATCACTAACCTTTATTTCCTTTGATTATTGCAACATATAAGCAGATTCTTCCGTTCCCTGTCGTTTGGCTTAGACCTCCTGGATATGCATCGAATAGCATCTTCACTGTGTCTAAATCGTCGCTCTCGTAAGCTTTGAAAAGAGCCGTTTCTCCAATCTTGTTAAGGACATCTGCACCACTTTCGTTTCCTTGTTGGAGTAGAACCTTCACGACTCTAGAACAGCCTCACTGAGCAGCCAAATGCAACGGAGTATTTCCTTGGGCATTGGTAGCCCTCACAAGTTGAGGATTGAAGCGCAGGATCTCTCTAATCAAAGCAATATTTCCTACACTAGCGGCCACATGAAGAAGAGTATTTCCCCTTCCAGGTGTAGTACTGTTGAGAGCTGGTTCAAGTTGGGAACTTTTTATTTCTGTTCCAGGACATATTGCAGCATTGTATACGCTGCAATCGATCCCTTCACTGGGCTGTTGATTTACCATGGCAAATTTCTGCTTTTGCTGCCTTCAACACCAGCTAGCCCATATCATTATGTGGTCCCAAAGACGTCAAACACAATACACGGTAAGGTGGAAAAAGTTGTTCAAATAGGGGGTGATTGGTCTAGTTCCACAGAAAAAAGGCGAGGTGAAAGTAATGCGTGATACCATACGTTAATGGAGAAACAAAGATCATATTAAATAAATTCTATTTGCCTAAGGTTTCTCCATTAAAGAGATTCTATTTGCCTAATTCCTTGCGTTAATGAAAAAAACTTAAGCGCATATTACAGCTGCAAAGCGTGCTGATGGAGATGTTAGTCTATTATAAAAGTATTTTGACACTGCAGATGAGATGAGCTAGGGAACACAGTACGATGCTTAAACTTTTGTAATCACACACATGGAATCGTTTGTGATCTTTCACTTGTGTGTGATTACAACAGTTTAAGCATCGTACAGTGTTCCCTAGCTCATCTCATCTGCAGTGTCAAAATACTTTTATAATAGACTAACATCTCCATCAGCACGCTTTGCAGCTGTAATACGCGCTTAAGTTTTTTTCATTAACGCAAGGAATTAGGCAAATAGAATCTCTTTAATGGAGAAACCTTAGGCAAATAGAATTCATTTAATATGATCTTTGTTTCTCCATTAACGTATGGTATCACGCATTACTTTTACCTCGCCTTTTTTCTGTGGAACCAGACCAATCACCCCGCATTTGAACAACTTTTTCCACCTTACCGTGTATTGTGTTTGACGTCTTTGGGATCACATAATGATATGGGCTAGCTGGTGTTGAAGGCAGCAAAAGCAGAAATTTGCCATGGCAAATCAACAGCCCAGTGAAGGGATCGATTGCAGCGTGTACAATGCTGCAATATGTCCTGGAACGGAAATAAAAAGTTCCCAACTTGAACCAGCTCTCAACAGTACTACACCTGGAAGGGGAAATACTCTTCTTCATGTGGCTGCTAGTGTAGGAAATATTGCTTTGATTGGAGAGATCTTGCAATTCAATCCTCAACTTGTGAGGGCTACCAATGCCCAAGGAAATACTCCGTTGCATTTGATGCTCAGCGAGGCTGTTCTATAGTCGTGAAGGTTCTACTCCAACAAGGAAACGAAAGTGGTGCAGATGTCCTTAACAAGCTTGGAGAAACGGCTCTTTTCAAAGCTTACGAGAGCGGCGATTTAGACACAGTGAAGATGCTATTCGATGCATATCCAGGAGGTCTAAGCCAAATGACAGGGAACGGAAGAACCTGCTTATATGTTGCAATAGTCAAAGGAAATAAAGGTTAGTGATTAGAATTTATGTTTCTCTTTGCCCATTGATTTCTGATAATATCTGTAGCTCAATTAAAATAAGATTATTTAGCTAAGACCACCCACACACTGCCAGTTTTCACTTCCTCTATACAGTATCCCTTCTTTTACATCAGGTCGATTCTAGCTTCAGCTGTGTTTTGCCTTTCGAAATCTGTTTTCTTTTATTGTTCATTGGCAATTAGCACTCTACTCAATGGTATCATTTCAGTTTCTGCGAAGTTAATTATTCTTTTGTGTTTGTATACCTTCTATACTGTTTTATTCTTGTAAAATAAACGATGTTTAGTGATCTTATCCTCCATAGGTTTTTTAATCTTTTTGTAAGATATTAGAGTTTTATTATGTTCTTGTGTTTGTGAGCTTTGTATCGATTCAACAAACATAAAATTGCCGTTCTTGATCAATATCATATTTAATTTAAGAGCAACTTCTTTATTTTAACTCAGTATGTCACCTGACAATGATTTTGGATGTCTATTTTATAGATCTGGTGAACCATGTATTAAAGTCGCAAGATGCAAGAGAATTAATCAAGGTAAGGTACACAGATGGCGATACAGTCTTGCATGTAGCTACAGGGAAAAGCTACGTGCATATAATAAGGCAGTTAATAGAGTTTGAACCCCAACTTTGTTATTGGGTTAATGACAACCAAGAACCACCACTTTGTATGGCAGCGAAACTGGGGCATCTTGAAGCAGTAAAAGAGTTGACAAAGTGCAGGCCAGATGCTGTTGAAACACCAAATATTCATGGAATGAACGTGCTACACTTAACTGCCCAAGTTAGCCAAGTGAACCAAAAGGTGTGCTTATCAGACATTGTGAACCAGGGAGTTGAGAAGTCTCCATACATAAACAATCATATTGCAGTAAGCTGCAACCAGGAAAGTGGAGGGAACAAAGCCGCTCATATTGCAGTAAGCTGCAACCAGGGAGTTGAAAAACCTCAAATTGCAATCAATTATTCTCCTTCAAAGATGGATACCATGGAAAGTGGAGGAAAGAGAGCTGTGCATACTGCAGTAAGCTTTAATCAGGGGACTGAAATGCCTCAAATTGCAATCAATTATCCTCGCCCAAAGATAGAGGCCTTGGAAAGTGGAGACACGCCTCTGCATATAGCAGCAAGGAAGAAAAACTTTCGTGTAAGTTTCTCTTTATGTCAGATTGCTTAACAATGAAGTAAGTGAATTAGGTTATATCAAAAAAGAGATAACTAGTTATTACCAAATATTACTACGTAACCTGAAATATCAGAATATACGTTTCATATCAGATTTCTCTCAGAAAATGCATCGATTCTTTCTTATATTATAATCAGAAATGCTTACATTGGGTCTACTAATTGTTTGACGGTGGTAAAGTTAGTCCTCTAAGGGAGAATAAAGTAAGTAAATGTTAGATTGAATTTTTTAGTTAAAAAAATAATTTTTGAGTACAGAAATATCAATAAATGAATAATAAATTATGTTTAATTTATTCTAACTGCTAGATAATATCATGAAAATAAGAGCTAAAATATTAATACCCACTTAGCTAATGAACAAGCAAACATCTTCCAGTGGAGAGATCTCTAAAAATGCATACTTTAAATTTGATTATTCATTTTGTAGATGGTGGAGTCGCTACTGCAAATACAAGGCATAAACAAAGATGCAGTTAACGAGGAAGGCTTGACGGCCCCGGACATTGCAAGAGAGAACACAGAGCACCACGAATCTCACAAGATAATTTCAAAGCTGGCTAATTATCCTCCTAAGGGAAGGCACTTCTTGTATACCGCCTTAAAGGTAACCTCACAAAAGTACGAGAATGCCATTAACTTGGTGAACAAAGCATACGAGGACAGGCGCCACACAGAATTAGTGGTGGCAGTGTTGTTAGCCACAATGTCATTTACGGCAGCCTTCACCGTTCCGGGTGGTTTCCAGACGGAGGTAAGGAATGGAGAGACACAGGAAATGTTAGGCTCGCCGCTTCTGATAGGATTTGAATCCTTTCAGGCATTTCTCATATTTGATTGTCTGGCCTTCTTTCTGTCCCTATTTGTCGTATTCATCTGGCATTTGAGTACACCTCTTATCACGGGAGACAAGATAATGTTTCTCTGCATAACCAACGTAATTATTTGCTTCAGCTTTGGCTTGACGGAGTTAGCTTTCATCACTGCAGTGTATTCCATGCTTGTGCACAAGCTCAACATGCTCGCTTGGTTTCTGATTGGTTTCTTCACCATCATCTGCGGTTTTGGTATTTTCCTTGTCATCGACTGGAGTGTAAGGTTTACAGTGAAGATGGCGAGATTCAACCACCTGCACGGTATAATTCCTCTTGTTGCTGACCGTGTGGTGGAGTTTGTGTGGATGAAGCTAGAACGTCTAGGGTATTTTGACTGGTTGCACCGGAGAAAAATCAAGTGGGACAGCATCCTTTACTCTAAATGCTATATGAAATATAAGGCTAAGCGTGAATGTGGCTCTGCTGAAAATGTTTAGGTGCAATCTCCAAATCATTTTATTGTATGTCTTGGCTGTGGTGATTAAGGTTTGAGGAAACTGCTTTTGAAAGTTCGTTAAAGTTTCTTTCTGGAGTTCTGAAGACTTGAACTTTGAAGCTTCCAGCTGCAATCTACTGTAGTTTCTTATTTTTATGTAGTTTTGTTTGTATTGAAGTCTAATAAATTGAATGCTTGCTTATTATTGTGAAAATATTCTCTATCATTGCAAAAAAGGAAGTTTGTTTGTTGATCATTCAAGAGATCACTGCAATATTGTCCTCAAATTGTTGGGGACATAACTTGTATATAGATGCTAAGTTCTAACTATCATTTATCAATTCCCCACTACATTTTTTTAGTCTGTACTTCTAATTCAATTTAGAGCAAGCTATCTAATTGATTTTAATATCAATTTTGCAGATTGGTAAATGTAGCCATTTCTTTAAAAAATACAAGATATTATAATTTTTTTGGATGATACAATTATACGATTTAGACAATATTAAAAAAAATTAAATGAATTTTTTAAGTCATTTATGTATGCAACCTTAATTTAATGAATGAAAAATTAGGAAAAGTATTTTAAAGTATATAAGATAAAACAATTTTATTGTGTAGGAAGCATTTGGCTCACTTCACTATCAAGCTAGTTTCTATATTTTTGTAGAAATTTTGTTTTAATTTTGCATTCAAAACAAAGAAATAGTGTTTTATTGTCATATTATTTTGTGGCACTTTTTCAACCAATTTTTTTGATATGGAACACTTATTATTGAATGCATGAAGATTATAATATATAGTTTCAAATAAGTACATCATACTTAGATAAAACATCTTTAAATATGCAATGAAATATGAAAGTTAGTTGAAACTTATTTGATATTTGATCATTTAACTAGGAAACCTTGAAGATTCTTGTTATATTATAGTTAACTATCATGGCTTATTCTATACATGTTTAATCTAACTATTCATTTATACTCTATCTTTTCACAAAGACACGGATTATCTATTACATCTAGCATATCCTTACACATTACAAATTTAATTTCTTCCTAAGGCTTTGTAAATACACCAAACATGCCCTCATTTGTGTATTAGTACATCAAGTCAATCTCTCTTGATTGGATATTTTCTCTTAAAATATATTGTTGAGTTTGAATGTCTTTCGATCTACCATGAATTAGGTTATTTTTTAATTGCATTAAAGTTTGATAATCACAATTAACCGAAGTAAGTTCTTACTTATTTTTCCCAATTCTTCAATAATGTACCTTTGTAAAATAGTTGTTAGAACCCTAGGAGATAATCTACAAACACACGTGAAAACATAAGAGAGAAGCAACATATAGATGCTCTTCCACCAAATGAGAAAATGTATTGAGGTAAGAAGTAATGTACATAAGCCTTTCTTATAAAGAAAAGGAAAAAGTGGGAGCACCAATAAGGTGTGAGGGTAGGTACAACCACCTAGCACAAAATACTAGATGTAGGTAATAAAATAATATAGAATTTACCTAAACACCTAGAAATATTAAATGTTGGCTATCCAAAGTGAAACTTAAGTAAATGTAAATATGTAAACCACTATTTACTCCAACACTCCCCCTTAAGTGAAACTTAGGGAGTAAAACTATGCAATATGAGATGCATTATGGGTCCCAACAACAAATATATGTCAAGTACCCATGTACAACTACAATCTAATACAATCTCTCATAAATGAAGAAAAGGAGGGAAATCCCATGGGAGAAAAATCTTCTCTAAAAATGAAAACATGAAGGACTCAGAAGCCTCCAAAAGAATGCCCCAAAATAAAAACATGAAAAACGTCACTGAAGAACAATGAGGTTGTAGACAACCGTGGAAGACTGATATAGTGCTATAAATAAAAAGCTTCCTTTGAAAAGGATGATGATTAGGATCAAGAAATCAACAATATGCATGAGTGCCCCAATCAACTCTACTAAAACAATAATCAAATGACAAAAAATGCAATAACATCTATCAATCCGATTGAAAATATAGATGGAACATGAATTTACACGAGTGACCCCAACAACATACTCAGCTAATGCAAGTTGCATGCGTGATCTCACCATCACTACTCAACTATTGCAAGTTGAAAATATAGGTTTACTAGTCTAAAGAACCATGTTCAACTAAGGAATATAAGATTGCCTCCACAAAAAAGAATGCAAGTGTCTCCACTCACTCCATGCATAGCCAAGGAAGCATGAGCATGAATAGTATGATACCCCCCATAATGCAGACTACGGAGAAGCTTGACAGATCCATTGAATCTATGTGTCACCAAGAAATGCATGCAAGAGATGATACAACATCTGAAGTGTCCGAATGATAGTACTGACAACTTTGAAAAGGGTGTGCACCAAATTACACACATGCATGAGACAAGAATTCCAAAGATTCCATATTTGTTGTGGAGGGACAGTCACTTGATAAAGTTGTGATGTGAAAATAATAATGGCACTGCACAAGCCCCAATGACACTTTATAATTGAATGCAAGTACAATAATATGGCACAATATTTGTGCAAAATCCATAAAATACATGATGTGGAACTTATCTAACGTGTCTACAAAATGAAGTGCTAACAAAAGGTTCTCAATTGATCCATAAGGACAAAAATATTGTATATACATATGATGTTGTAAAAATGAATCTAAACCACACAAACAAAATATTTCCAAATGCGAAAACAACTAAGTAATTAACTAGAGTGTCAAAACACAAAATCAAGAATTAGTTGCACCTAGGAAAAATCTAGAAAATATACATGGATCTAATGAAAGTATCCTAAAAGACCTTTGCAACGCTACAAGAATCGCGAGAAATGGAGAAACTAGTCAAAGGATATGATTTCGGGAGCCCAAAATGTACAAATAGCTTTAACAAGCAAAATAATGCATCAACAACCAAAATGATGCAAAAAATGGCACCACTAAAGAGTACACCAAACCACCTTTTTTATGATACCTTGTTTGCTAGCAATGGACCACAAATGTCCAATATATGAAGATTTGAAGGAAAATGACCAATTAGGACCCAAAGGTGAAAAAATGTCCCTCCCCTCTATTAGTTCCTATGGGTAAGGGTGTGTTCACCATGTGGCCATGATTCAAATACTCATTAAAAAATGCCTCCTTGGTGAAGGCTCATCGATGGAGCTGATGGGGTGGTGGGGTCTAGTGGTAGCTCTGCACACCACCTAGCTTCATTTTTGAACTATCCTATTGAGGTGGAGAAAGTTTTAATGGGAGAGGTTCTATGTTGTTTCTGCCCTTTCTCATGTTCTTGGCTACATGGTTGCTGAAGACGCATATTATTTGGTCTTCTTTCTTTTTGCTCATATTAAGGTGGAGAATCTAGAAGGAAATTGGAGCTTTTTGAAGGTTATTGGAACTTGTTCAAAACCTATTGTTATTGTACTTCTTAAGGTGAACAGGTGATGGCTTGAACCTTCTTTCTTGTGTAGATAATTTTCTAATGTTTTGATCCCAATGTTTGCTATGTTTGGGCTTCTTGTTGTCTTTGTGTAATTTGTTGGTAGTGTTTTCCTTGTATACTAGGTTTTGGGTCCCATAAAAACCTATTGTAAGGGGTTACGGGTCCCCTCTAAACTTGTTTTACACTTAATAAAAAAAATATTATGTCACACTTGTAAAAAAGTTAAAGATAAATTATAGTAACCCATCTCACACTTATTGCACCTTATATTAATTATCTAGGAAAGTATGTATGAGAAAAACTTCCAAGAAACACCAACTAAAAATGAAGAGAGCTAAAACCATTGCATACTACTATTTTTGGTGGCATAGGATTGATTATGGAATTGGATGCTCCTACAACAAAAGGTTTTGTAGAGAGAGTTTACATTAGGAATCCATTTTGAGTGCTCACTAGGGTTAAAAATACAATGCTGACAAATCCTGTAGTCAAGAAAAATTTTTAGTTAATGGTTGGATACTTTCGTATATCTTGTTTGTTTAAAATTTTATTCATGATTTCATATTGCACAAACTTCACATACATCTATGGAAGTATTGATAATATAAATTTGATATTGCTTTTAATAATTACACTCCTTCCCTTCTCTATAGATTCTAGATTGATTTCTCTCAACATCTCTTCGCAGTACTATGAGTAGTAAGGATTAAACTCTTCTACTTCCACTTGGTTATTTGGACTCAAAAAGACCTAGAAAAACCTTTTGAGAATATTAATGATAGCTCTCTTAATTACATACAAATTCAAACCTAGATTGATATTGGTGCACAAGAATTACATGACTTATGAGATCCTCTCAATCATTAAGGAAGTGCATCTTGCACTTTGTGAAGAGTCCTTTTGAATAGGAATATTTAGATCATCTTGCCTCTTATACCATGCTAGCAGAGTTTATCTATTAGTTGGATGTGCTTCTTACTATCATCTAAAAAATGGAAAGGTTGGTTTGTGTCTCTACATGGCAAAGCCTTTAGTAGTATGTAAACTAGGAATTACAGACTTCTATTATTACTTCATTTGCTTATACAAGAGCCACAAGATGCGGGGAGACCTTAAATCCTTAGTTTATATAAATTTTCAAAAGAAATTTGAATACCAAAGATCCTCTTTCACTACCTCAATGAACTAATATGCATGCTTCAATTTCTTATTTTTACTTTATATTTTTAAATTAATATTTTAAAAACCTTTATTTAAATAAACCTTATATACAAACAACCACTTTTTTATCATAAACCTTCTATACTAAACAACCAAAATGATGCATCGTACAATGCTTTCTAGCTAATCTTATCAGCAGTGTCAAAATACTTTAAAAATAGAATAACATCTCCATCAGCATGCTTTGGAGCTGTAATATGCGCTTAATTTTGTGTCATCAACGCACGATATTAGGTAAACAGAATTTCTTTAATATAATTCTTGTTTTTCCATTAAAGTATGGTATCACGCATCATCTTTTACAGTGGAATGCTCGTTGTCACTTCCTCTCTTTCTATAGAAGTATACCAATCACCCCGCATTAGAACAACTTTTTCCTCCTTACCGTGTATTCTGATTGACGTCTTTGGGATCTAATAATGATATGGGCTAGCTGGTGTTGAAGGCAGCAATAGCAAAAATTTGCCACGGCAATTCAACAGCCCAGCGGAGGGTTCGATCGCAGCGTGTACAATGCTGCAATATGTCTTGGAACAGTAATCAAAAGTTCCCAACTTGAAGTAGCTCTCAACAGTAGTACACCTAGAAGGGGAAATATTCTTCTCCATTTGGCTGTTAGTGCAGGAAATCTACCTTTCATTCAACAGCTCTTGCAATTTAATCGTGAACTTGTGAAGCTACAAATGCCCAAGGAAATATTGCGTTGCATTTGGCTGCTAAGGGAGGTTTCTCCAAAGTTGTAGAGATTCTACTCGAATCAAAAGAAAGTGGTGTGGATGTCTGCAACAAGGCTGGATAAACGGCTCTGTTCAAAGCTTACGAGAGTGGCGATTTAGATACAGTGAAGGTACTCTTTGAAGCACATCCAACAAGTATACGCCAAAAGACATTGCAGGGACAAAACTGTTTATACGTTGTAATAATCAATGGGAATGGAGGCCTTATAATATGTGTAATTTATACTTTCTCAATTAAATTAGAGTGTTTATATGGGAAAAAGATAATTTAGAATCTTTTTTATTTTAGTGGAGTAGCTATTGTATAACAATTGTCACTAAGCTATGGAATAAAAAGAAGTTTGAAAATAAGCTGCATATTGTCAAATATATCATATGATTTCAGAAATCAATTTTAGATCCATATTCAATGTACATTCTTTAAATCTATGTGGGTCCCAGCTTCTAATGTTTTTGCCTTTTTTAAATCGATTTTATTTTCTTTTTGTGTGTGTGTGTGCAAACAGCTATCCAGCCTTTAGAATGCACAAAGGGTCATTATCTCTTATATATTATAAATAATTATAATAGATATTTAACATATTCAAAAAATTTAATAGCCATTTTTATACTTGATTAATTTCTATTTCCGTGGAGTTAATTATTGTTTTGTGTTGTATTCCTTACATATTATTTTATTTTCCTAAAATTTAACTTTTAGTTGTTTTATCCTTCATGTGTTTCTCTATTCTTTTCTTTATAAGAGATTAGAGCTGTATAGGTTCTTGTTTTAGTTGAGCTGTGTATCACTTTAACTAAGATAAAATAGCCATTCTTGAACAATATCAAATTTAATGATAAGACCAACTTCTTTATTTTAACTATTTATTTTATAGAAAAAATGTCACTTGACAATGATCTTGGATGTATTGAAATTAATCTTCAACTGGCCACCTACTCTTCCGTAGACTACTGTCCATCCCATATACTCAACTTTACCATGCTCATGCCTTCCTTCTTACTCCAAACATGACAGCTTTTTGAATTAAAAATATTGATTGCAATCTTTTTGATGTACATACAAGACAGTAGTAAATGGACTTGAACTAAATAGAATTTACTATTTAGTTTTCTTCTTCTTCTTCTAGAATTTGTAGAAGAGTCTAGAAGCTGTATTATTTTAATACAAAAAGTTAATTTGTAAGAAGTATTGTAGAAGAGGTAATGCTAGGAGAGCAACACAGAAAAAAACAGAGTATGAAAAATACAGAGTAGATGATGTGGCTGTAGTAACATAAAATCAGAACTGGGGAGCTGTTTTGATGCATTAGATTGGAAAGAGTAGCAGCTCTGTTTTAAATCAAATTGTATATCTTTTATGTATGAATATATATGAAGTGTTCATAGCTATAAAGCTCATTTTTCTATCTTGTCTCTATTATAGTCTATTTATAATTTGTTTTGTTTCTATATCCTCTGCCTCTCTTTCCGGCAATGGTATCAGAGCTGAAGGTTAAAGGTTATTGGGTGAAGTGACTGGGGAATTTTTTCCAAGAGATAGAAGGGTTTTTCACAGTCTATAATGGCAGCTCCAAGCACAAGTTTGACAAATCCACAGATCCCATAGTTTAATGAGAAAAATTATGATTATTGGGCAATCACAATGAAGACATTATTTTGTGCATAGGATTTATGGGAGTTTGTTGAAAATGGCTACCAAGAACCAGTAGATGCAATAGCATATAATGCATTAACTCAAGTAGAGAAAGACTTATTGAAGGAAAAAAAAAAAAAGAAAGACTCAAAAGCCCTCTTCCTCATCTTTCAAGGAGTGAATGAAAGCATTTTTCCAAGGATTCAAGCAGCAACAAAGTCCAAGCAAGCATGGGACATTCTTCAAACAACCTATCAAGGAATGGAAAAGGTAAAAATAGCTAAATTGCAAATGTTAAGAAGGGATTTTGAGACCATCTACATGAAAGAATCAGATACAATAGACTCATTTTTCACTCAAATCATTGGATTGGTAAACCAAATCAGATCTCATGGTGAAAACCTTCAAGAAAGAAAAGTGGTTGAAAAGGTTTTGAGAAGTTTGCCTACAAGATTTGAATCTATTGTGGTGGCCATAGAAGAGACAAAGAATCTCTCACATTTTTCAGTGGATGAGCTTCATGCTTCACTCATTTCTCATGAGCATAGACTAAGCAGGTCAACAAATTCAAATTTGGAGCATGCATTCAAGACACAAGTTTCAATCAGCAATGGTAGAGGCAGGGGAAGAACAAATTTCAGAGGTAGAGGAAGAAATTCATATAGAGGTGGAAGAGGCAACCCGTCAAACTCAAGTGGAAGAGGAAGCAACCCATCAAGCTCAAGTGGAAGAGGCAACTATCAAACATCAATTCAAAATCAGCCCCAAAGCCAAAGGTATGACAAATCCTCAGTCCAATGTCATTATTGCAATAAATTTGGGCATTACATAAATGAATGTAGAAAGAAGCAATATGATTCTAGACAACAAAGTGCAAATTTTACCAAGGAAAATCAAACTCAGGACAACATGTTCATAGCTTATAATGTTGCACAAGAAAGTGAGAAAGATATATGGTTTTTAGACTCGGGTTGTAACAATCATATGACTGGAAATTTGGAAATGTTTTCTAGTTTGGATGAGAGTGTAAAATCAGATGTAACATTGGGAAATGACAATAAAGTTTCAGTTATGGGTAAAGGTAGTGTCAACATTCTAACCAAAATGGGGGAGAAAAAGTATATTTCAGATGTCTATTTTGTTCCTGGACTGAAACATAACTTAATGAGTATAGGGCAGCTCATTCAAAAAAGGTATAGAGTCTATTTCAAGAACAAAGAATGCACAATTTTAGACAAATTTCCAAGCAATCAGCTCATAGCAAAAGTCCAAATGACAAGCAATAGAATGTTTCCCCTAAGGATAAAACCAAATTTGAAAGTAGAGTTTTCTCAAGAATATAACACAATGAATCCATGAGTGCATGAAGGAAAAGTTGCAGCAGTTCTCCAAGTAGTTTATCAAGCTGAAATTAAAGATGAAAATTGGTTATGGCACCTAAGATTTGGGCATCTAAACTTTGGAAACTTAAACTTATTGCACAAGAAGAAAATGGTGATGGGGTTGCCACTAATAGAAAACTAGATAGAATATGTGAAGGATGTATTTTGGGTAAACAACATAGAGAATCATTTCCAGTTGGAAAGTCAATTTGTGCAAACAAACCATTAGAGATTATTCATTCAGATTTGTGTGGACCAATGCAAACACCTTCCATTGGTGGGAGCTACTACTTCTTGACATTCATTGATGACTTCACAAGAAAAATATGGGTCTACTTTCTAAAACATAAGCATGAGGTGTTTCATTCTTTCCATCAATTCAAGGTTCTTGTTGAGAAACAAAGTGGGCACTACATCAAAGCATTGAGAATAGATAGAGGAGGTGAATATATCTCAAATGACTTCATAAGATTTTGCAAAGACCATGGAATCCATAAACAATTTACTGCAAGGTATACCCCACAACAAAATGGTGTCGCTGAAAGGAAAAATAGAACAATAATGGAAATGGGAAGAAGCATGTTGAAGGCAAAACATTTGTCAAATGAGCATTGGGCTGAAGCAGTAGCATGTGCAGCATATATAATTAATAGATCTCCTACTAAAAGTGTTATCAATATGATTCTGGAAGAAGCATGGAGTGGAAGAAAACATAATGTTTCTCATATGAGAGTATTTGGATGTGTGGCATATGCACATGTGCCAAATGAGTTGAGAAGAAAGTTGGACAACAAAGGAGAAAAATGAATATTTGTGGGATATAGTGATGAGTCAAAGGCATACAAGTTATACAATCCAATCAACAAAAAGGTTATAATCAGTAGAGATGTGCAGTTCGTAGAAGATGAATCATGGGATGGAACTTTGGACAAAACAATCAATATTGCAGCCAACATACCACAAGAAGAAAATGAAGATTTTATATCAGCAAGTACTCATTCAAATGTGACTCCTCCTATAGCTATTCAAGGTCAACAAAGTGGACAACAAATGACACCATCAAGTGTAAGGACAGCCCCACACACTCAAGCAAATACTCCATCAAATGTGCAATTAACACCATCTTCAATTGGCAGTCTTGGTGCTGGACCATCAAGCCCACATTCAACAAATTCAAGTGACATGTCCAATCCTACATTAGTAAGCTTGAGGAGACAAAAAATCAGAAGTTTAACAGATATTTATGAACAAAATGAAGGTGAAAATAATGTAGGCCAGACTTCTCTTTTCGCTTTATACTCGCATGTAGATGATCCAATTCATTTTGAAGAACCTATTAAGGAACAAAAATGGGTGCAAGCAATGGATGAAGAAATTGAAGCAATTGAAAAGAATGAAACATGGGAGTTAGTTAGTCTTCTACAAGGAAAAGAGGTGTTAGGAGTGAAGTGGGTTTATAAAACCAAATTGAATGCGAATGGAGATGTGCAAAAATACAAGGAAAGGTTGGTGGCAAAAGGTTATTCACAACAACTCGAGGTAGACTACAATGAGATAGTTGCACCGGTTGCCCGCTTAGACACCGTGAGAACAATACTAGTCATAGCAGCTCAAAACAAGTGGGCAGTATATCAAATGGATGTGAAATCAGCTTTCTTCAATTGTATTTTAGAAGAAGAAGTCTATGTGGACCAGCCACCCGGATATGAGATTTTGGGTCATGAAAACAAGGTTTACAAGCTCAAGAAGGCCCTTTATGGACTCAAACAAGCCCCAAGAGCATGGTATAGTAGAATTGATAGTTATCTTTTACAAAATGGATTCAATAGGTGCAGGAGTGAGCCTACATTGTATACCAAGATGAATGAGCAAGGTGAGATCATAATTGTTTGTTTATATGTTGATGACTTGATATTCACTGGTGATCTTTCAATTGGCATGTTCAAATCAGCTATGAAGAAAGAATTTGAGATGACTGATTTGGGGTTAATGAGATATTTTCTTGGAATTGAAGTAAGTCAAAATGATAAAGGTATTTTCATTTCACAATCTAAGTATGCAAATGATAATTTGAAGAGGTTTAATATGATGAATTGAAAATCAGCACAAACACCAATAGTGATAGGTTTGAAGTTGAGTAAAAATGACAAAGGAGCTAATGTAAATCCAACTTTGTATAAAAAACTTGTTGGTAGTCTCATGTATCTAATAGCCACAAGGCCTGATATAATGTTTGGAGTTAGTCTCATTTCAAGGTTCATGGAGTCTCCAAAAGTTACACATTGGAATGCTAGAAAAAGAATTTTGAAATATGTTAGTGGAACAAAGAATTATGGAATATTTTACTCAATGTCAAATGATTTCAAGCTGATAGGATACAGGGATAGTGATTGTGCTGGTAGCATAGATGATAGGAAGAGAACTTCAGGATATGCTTTTCATTTTGGATTAGGTGTAGTATCATGGGCTTCAAAGAAACAACCAATTGTAACTTTTTCATCAGCTGAAGCAGAGTATGTAGTAGCTACAGGGGTAGCGTGTCAAGCCGTTTGGATGAGAAGAATGTTGAAAGAATTGAGGTATGAACAAGAAAGTGCAACAAAGATATATTGTGGCAATAACTCAGCTATAGCATTATCAAAAAATCCAGTATTTCACAAAAGGAGCAAGCATATAGACATAAGGTATCACTTCATCAAGGAGCTGATCAACAATGGAGAAATAATTTTGGAACATTGCAAGTCAGAAGACCAATTTGCTGATATCTTCACCAAACCATTGGGAAATGATAGTTTTGTGCATCAACGAAACAACTTGGGTATTATAGATGGCAGTTGCGATTAAGGGGGAGTATTGAAATTAATCTTCAACTGCCCACCTACTCTTCCGTAGACTACTGTCCATCCCATATACTCAACTTTACCATGCCCATGCCTTCCTTCTTACTCCAAACATGAAAGTTTTTTGAATTAAAAATATTGATTGCAATCTTTTTGATGTACATACAAGACAGTAGTAAATGGACTTGAACTAAATATAAAGTTAATTTGTAAGAAGTATTGTAGAAGAGGTAATGCTGGGAGAGCAACACAGAAAAAAATAGAGTATGAAAAATATAGAGTAGATGATGTGGCTATAGTAACAAAAAATCAGAACTGGGGAGCTGTTTTGATGCATTAGATTGGAAAGAGTAGCAGCTCTATTTTAAATCATATTGTATATCTTTTATGTATGAATATATATGAAGTTTTCATAGCTATAAAGCTCATTTTTCTGTCTTGTCTCTATTATAGTCTATTTATAATTTGTTTTGTTTCTATATCCTCTGCCTCTCTTTCCAACAGGATGTCTGTTTTACATATCTGGTGAAGCATATATTAGGCTTACTATAAGCAAGAGAGTTAATCCATGAAAAGCACAAATGGTGATACAGGCTTGCATGTAGCTACCAGGGAGAAGCTACATACATATAATGAGCCAATTAATAGAGTTTCAACCCGAACTATGCTATTGTGTTAATGACAACCACAAAACACCGCTTTGTATGGTAGTGAAATTGGGGCATCTAGAAGCAATAAAAGAGTTGATAAAGTGGCAGCCAGATGCTATTGAAATACCAAATAGTTATGGAATGAATGTGTTGCACTTAGCTGCCTGACTTAGCCAAGTGAGAAATGTTGATTGCTTGAATTAAACGGTATGTTTATCAGACATAGTGAACCAGTGACTTGAAAAGCCTCCATATATAAATTCTCATCCTGTTGAAGGAAAAGAACATTCTGCAAAGTTAGAGCCCCTAGAAAGTGGAGGGAACAAAGCTGTTCATATTGCAATAAGATGCAATCAGGGTGTTGAAATAGAGTCCGTGGAAACTGGTGGAAACAAATCCATGAATATTGCAATAAGCTTTAACCAGGGATATGAAATGCCTCAAATCAAAATCAATTTTTCTTCTTCAAAGATAGGGGCATTGGAAAGTGGAGATACACCTCTACATATTTCAGCAAGGAACAAAAATATTCGTGTAAGTTTCTTTTTATCCCGTGGTTCTGAAGCTTTTTGCAGCAAAGAAGAAAATTTTTTGTGCAAGTTTCTGTTTATCCCGTGCTTCTTAAGCTTTTGTATTTATGTCATATTTCTTGACAATGAAGTAAGTCAATTACTTTCTATTAAAAAAGAGATCACTAGTTATTACCAAGTATTACTACGTAATCTGAAATATCAGAACGTACGTTTCATATCGGACTCCTTTTTTAGAAATTACATCAGTTATTTCATATATTGTAATTAGACATGCTAAAAAATGGCTCTACTAATTGTTGTTTTACATTGTTATTAAAGTTAGCTCTACCATTTGACGCACAATGGTAACATCTATTTTTTTTTTTAATGAGATTAAATTTTGTATCTAAAAGAATAATTTTTAGGTTGAAAATAATGATAAATGAATAGTAAACTTTGCTGGGCATATAAATAAATAAAATTGACTATTAATATGAATATAAGAATCATTTTCAATTTTTTTCCCTCTCTTGGAGGTTCTAGAATCCTTCCTTCCCCTGCTTTAACTTAATCCCATCAGTCAGCTCTATCCTCTCATTTCTGCTCTCTAGTTATGTCATCCTAATTTATCATCCTTATTTCTGCTTTCTAGTTCATCCTCATGGATTATAAATGATAATCTGTAACGTTGTTGATGAAAAAAATTGTTCATAATTTAATTAAAAATTTGAACAAATTTAGCATTATGAACTGTAAATAAAAATATCTTTAAAATAAGTGTTGCTCAGCCGTGAAGTCCGACCTACAAAACCTTTCAGTTCCTCAAACTCTTCTTATTCTCATGTATTTTGATTTTAATGATGATTTTTATAAAACTTGAAGAGGATAACATTTTGAGATTGATGAGAATTTATATTACTATGCTACAATCATTGAAGAAGAATAAAATTTAGTTTTCTCATAGACGTAGCCAACTTTGATGAGTCACGTAATTGATGATGTTCGTGCAATTTTGTATTTGCTGTAATTCTATTGCTCTATTTTCTTAACAAATTTAGCTGGGTAATATGTTCAAATTATTGTAACTGTTAGTTAAAGTCATGAAAATAAGAGCTGAAATACCCTCTTAGCTAATGAAGAAGCAAACATCTTCCAATGCAAAGATTCCTAAACATGCACATCTTCTAAATTCGATAATGCATTTTGTAGAAGGTGGAATCACTATTGAATATACAAGGAATAAACAAAGATTCAGTTAACGATGAAGGCTTAACAACCCTTGACATTGCAAGAGAGAACACAGAGCACCATGAATCTCATAGGATAATTAGAAAGCTAGCTAATTATCCCCCCAAGGGAAGGCATTTCCTGTACATCGCCTTAAAGGTAACCTCACAAAAGTATGAGAATGTCATGAACTTGGTGAACAAAGCATATGATGATAGGCGCAATACAAAACTAGTGGTGGCAGTGTTGTTAGCTACTATGTCATTTACGCCAGCCTTCACCATTCCGAGTGGTTTTCAGACGAAGGTAGGGATTGGAGAGACAAAGGAAATGTTAGGTTTTCCACTCCTGATTCGATTTGACTCCTTTAAAACATTTCTCATTTTTAATTATCTGGCCTTCTTTCTGTCACTACTTGTTGTGCTCATGTGGCATTTGAGTACACCCCTTAATACAAGAGACAAGGTACTATTCCTTTGTGTAACCAACATGTTGCTTTGCTCCAGCTTTCTCTTGATAGAATTACCTTTCATCACTGTAGTGTATTCCATGCTTGTGCACAAGCTCAATATGCTCGCTTGGTTCCTGATTGGCTTCTTCACCATCATTAGCGGTTGTGGTATTTGGCTTTTAATCCAATTGAATGCAAGGCTTATTGTAAATATGGTGAGATTCAACTACCTTTATGGTACAATGCCTCAATTTAATGACCGTGTGTGTTAATCCTATAAGGATTTGGTTAATACTGAGAGGGGGTGAATGAGTATTAAGACAATTTATAACTTCAAATCAAAATACCATTTACAACAGATCTGAAATCAATGAATCTATCCCTTTAGCAGATCTCATTCACTTGTTACCCACTTATAATATCTTATTAATCAGAATACTCACCAACTAGATATCTGATCAACACATACTCATACTGACTTATTATTAGATTAGAATACTTAATCTATAAATTCATTAAGATTACTGATAACCACTTACATATCTTTGATAAATAGTAGTAAACTTATCATAACTGGTAATCAGAAATAATGCATGAAAACATAAATACTATGAAAAAATATTCCATATATGAACACCAAGATTTTTGACGTGGAAACCCAAATGGGAAAAACCACGGTGGGGATTGATACCCACAATAATTTGTACACTTTCAAAGTATGCCCTGTTAGGAGCTTACAATATGCCTGGTTAGGAGCCGACCCTGATAGGAGTCACCCGGTTAAGGGATTTACCTATCACTCTAGCTAGGAGCTTAATGATCTGTTAGCATCAACCTGGTTAAAGGATTTAAACACTCTTTTGTGAGCTGCCCTGTTAGGGGACTTAGATCGAAAAGGCCTATTATGACCTACCCAGTTAAGGGATTTATGCTGCTGTAATTGTTAGGGAGCAACAATGAAAAATGATTTGTTACTTTGCACTTTCAACTTGCTAAATCAGATCCAGTTATGCTTTGCAATCGGCAACACTCAAGAAGATCTCTATCTTCTCTAGGATGACTTAACTCATTCTCCTAATGCCATCGACACATGAAACATCAGTTGTGTCACCCTAAATAGCCATAATAACTAAGTCGGCCATAAAACCTAATTACATCTTGAATTTACAATACATATCATATCAAATCAATATCTAGGTCATTACAACAAATTACAATGCAATATGAACCTTGATTATTCATAACCCATCAGGGAAATCCGATCTGTATCCTTATAACACTCTACTAAGTGTTTCATTGATTCCCAAGAAATTCTTCTTTGAATCACCCCAAAACAACAATTAAATCTTTCATGTGGGTTGTGTCATGTTACAAACTTCATGTAGACTCACCATCAATCACTGTCATAACACAAATCATTACCGGTTGAGTGAATTCATCACCGGTCCTAAAACCCTACTAAAACCATAGCACAAATCCATTAGAAATTTAAAACATGTCTTCCAGTAATCAACATAGGATGCGGTTCCGATCACATACACAAATCCATCATAAAAGATTATGTCTCAAACCACAAGTCTCCAACCATCACCGATTTACCGATTCCATCAAAATCTTTTCTTTTACCAGTTGAAGTCCTAATTCTCAGTCTTGCTGGTAAACCCTATCATACTTACAAATTCTAAATCCGATAGACCAAATTACTTATCCAACAAGTTAGATATCAAATTTTATCTGTAACCATCATCAAACATTAATTGACATAGGTTGCCATCAATGACAACACAAATAATTGATCATGTCATCATCATTCTTCTATCGATATAGTCATCAACTCATCTGCATCAATTATGCCAATCATGCCAACGATCTCCCCCTTTGGAATTGATGGAAACACTAATTAGTTATACAAACATATATGCCAATCATCTGCATCTTAGCACATTAACTATCAGTCTCTATATCTGCCGGTCTTCACTGTCTTTTCTTCTCCTCAAGCCTGATCATCAAATTTCTTTTTTGTTTTCCCATATTTGATTAGCTAATTTATTTTTCTTCTCCCCCTTTGATAACAATGCCAAAGTTAAAAATGCATTACTTGACTTCAATCTAACCAGAAACTCTAAATCATATCATACTGCATTAGAGCTGCTCCCCCTACGAAGTAGCTCGCATCTTCATCAATCCTTAGTGAAGAATAAACATGAAATCCATAGGATTGATGTAACTCCAACATCTTAGTTCTTCCTGTTTAGGGGTCTAACCCCTAATTTACTTCTAAGAAACTCAAAAATAGTCTTTGGCAATGGTTTAGTAAAGATATCAGCTAACTAATCTTTACTCTTCACATACTCCATATTTACCTGCTTCTCCTGAACTCTTTCCCTTAAGAAATGATACTTCAACTCTATATTCTTGGTTCTTGCATGAAGTACAAGATTCTTAGAAATATTTATTGCACTTGTATTGTCAAAATAGATAGTCAATGGTTTAGACATATCTATCTTGAATCCTTCTAGCACATGTCTCATCCATATGGTCTATGTGCAATTCATGGATGCAACAACATACTCAGCTTCAACTGTCGATTCGGAAACACAAGTTTGTTTCTTGCTTGTCCATGCTACAAGTATTCCTCCAAGTAGAAAAGCTCCACATTGCCTGCCCAATTTGCATCAGTAAAAACATCTAAAGTGAAATTTCCTTTGCAGGGATACCATAATCCATAGTCTAATGTTCCTTTAAGATATCAGAAAATCCTCTTAACAACCACCATGTGACTTTCTTTGGGCTCTTTTTGGAATCTTGCAACTAACCCAACAACATGAGCAATGTCTGGTCTTCTATGTACAACATAATGTAGCTTACCAATCATAGACCTGTATTCTTTTTTACTAACATCAAATGAACCATCTTGCTTTGTCAATTTGTAGCCTGTTACCATTGGTGTACCTACAGGTTTATAGTCTTCCATGCCAAAATTCTTTAGCACCTCTTTAATATACTTGCTTCGATGGATAAAAATACCATCATCCAATTGTTGGATCTATAATCCAATAAAGAACTTTATTTCACCAAATAGAGACATCTCAAATTCCTTTTTTATCTCATTAGCAAAGTCCATACTCATATTATCATCTCCACCAAAAATTATGTCATCTACAAATACTTCAGCTATTAGCATCTTGTCTCCATCAATTTTTAGATAAATATTACTGTCCTCATTGGTACGCTAGAATCCAATCTTGATCAAATGTGCATGTAGTCTCTCATGCCATGCTCTTAGTGCCTTCTTTAGACCATACAAAACTCTATGCAATTTACATACCATGTCCTTATCATCAGTCAAGGAAAAACCATCCAGTTGTTCAATGTATACTTCCTCTTCAATAATTCCATTCAAAAAGGTTGACTTGACATCCATTTGGTAGACTTTGAATCCATTATATGTAGCAAATGCCAACAACATCCTTACTCCTTCCAATCTTGCAACCGGTGCAAAAGTTTCACCTTAGTCTTCAACTTCTTCCTATGCATATCCTTTGTAGACTAACCTTGATTTATTTTTTACCACTTTTCCATCTTCATTTAACATATTCTTGAAGACCCATTTAGTTCCAATCACATTCTTGTCCTCCGGTCTAGGAACAAGTGACCATGTCTGATTTTTCTCTATTTGATCTAATTTCTCATTCATTGCTTTCACCCAGTCATCATCTTTGAGTGCTTCCTTAACTATCTTGGGTTCCATTGTAGAGATAAAACAAAATTTTCTCTAATCTTCCTCCTAGTCTGCACACCTGCATTCTTATCACCAATTATCTGGTCCTAAGAGTGACTTAATCTCATATATCTAGGTATAGTCTATGTTGGTTTTGCATCTTCCTCATCTGATTCACCAGTCAATTCACTACTTTCTTCTTCACTATCCTTGCTTACTAGTTGAGCATTTGCCAGTTGATCATTATTCTATGCTTTTGGTTCAAAGATCACTAGTCTTTCTTCATTATCATCTTTTTTAAGTTCAGACCTATTTGATCCTCCAAATTTATTTGACAAATCATCCACCATCACATTAAGACTTTCAACTATTTTCTTAGTTCTCTTATTATAGCATTTGTATGCTTTTCTTTTAGAAGAATAACCAAGAAATAATCCTTCATTAGATTTTGCATTAAACTTTCCAGTGTAGTTATCCTTTTTAATAAAACATTGACTTCCAAAGATTTTGAAATAACTAACACAAGGAGTTTTACCATACCATAGCTCATAAGGTTTATTATTGTTGTCTTTCTTTACAAGTATCTAGTTTAATGTGTAGATTGCAGTACTTATTACTTCTCTCCAAAACATCTTAGGCATATTACCTTGTAATAACATTGTTCTAGAAGCATCAACAATTGTTTTGTTCATCCTTTCTGCTACACTATTTCGCTGTGGTGTCCTAGGAGCAGACATCTACCTCTTGATACCCTGTTCATTACAATACTTTACAAACTCATCAGATGTGAATTCTCCTCCTCGATTAGATCTTAAGAATTTCAAGTTTTTACCAGTCTCATTCTCAACTAGAGCTTTAAATGATTTAAATTTACTAAAGGCTTCAGATTTCTCCTTTAGGAATGTAACCCAGATCATCCTAGAATAGTCATCGGTAAAAAGCATGAAATATCTATCACCAAAATAGCTTTTTGTTCTTATAAGACCACAAAGATCAATATGAACCAAATCCAAAATATTTTCAGATGTACACTTCTTTCTCTTAAATGAAATAGAGGTCATCTTACCAATTTGATAGTCTTTACACATCACATTATCCGGTTTAACAATTTGTGGTAATCTTCTCACAACACTAGACTTGCTTACCTTCACCGAGTTATCAAAATTCACATGACAACATCTCTTGTGCCATAATCAACTATCTTCCATCTTTGCAACTAGAAAACTATTGATATTAGCATTTAAATGAAATAAGTTACCTCTTGTTTGTTTTTCAGTAAGAATTAGTTCACCATTTCCTCCAAGAATTCTACAGATTTCACCATTAAACTCAAGCAAATAACCTTTATCATTGAGTTATCCAACATTTAATAGATTATGTTTCAGACCATCAACCCAAAATACATCATCAATATTATTCTTCCCATTCAAAGAAATAGAACCTTTAGCTTTCACCATGTAGGGAGAGTCATTTCCAAATCTAACAACATCTCCATCAAATTCATTAAGAGTTAGGAACTTACTCTTATCTCTGGTCATATGGTGTGAACAACCATTGTCTATAATCCATTCATTATTGTTTTCTACATGAGAAACCAGTGCCTTCTCATAAGACAATTCCTCATTTACAACTACAAACACAATCTCTTCTTTGTCATCTTCATCTTCAAATTCTTCATCGGTCACACCTTCATCCACTACAATATAACAATATTTTTTGCCTTTCCCTTTGAATCTCTTGAACTTATCTTTCTTATCGGTGTTAGGGCAGTTAGCAGCAATATGACCAATCTTACTACAAGAGAAACACTTTAAAGGTAGCTTTCCTTTATACTTTACTAGTGCCTCTTGGAAATCTCTTGGCTAGTAGTGCTTCAAGTTCCATTACTTGATCTTCATTGTCTTCACTTTCCCAGTTACCTCCATGACTAGATTTGCACTCATGACTTTGACATACATTCTTTCCTTTTCTAGTAGATGAACCGGTAATAAAATGTTTAAAAGTAGATTTAGTAGATTTTGCCACACTATTGTCAAAACTATTTAACTCAAAGGTTGTAAGCTTACCAATCAAAGAGTCAACAATTACCTTATCCTTTGAAATGGATCTCAGTTCTTGGATTGCCAATAATCTAATACCATACTGAGGTTGAAGAGTTCTGAGCATTTTACTTACCACCACATCATCAACAATTTTACCACCAACACCTTTTATACCGCCAACAACTTCTTTAATTCTTTGACCATACTGTGCAATGTTTTCTCCTTCTTGCATTTTCATATCATCAAATTTTCCTTTCAATCTTTCCTCTTTTTCTCTTTGTACATGCTCATCTCCTCCATGAATTGTTTCTAATTTTTCCCAAACCTCATGTGCAATTTCCAATCATTGAACATCAATATTTTTAGAATCAGATAAAATACTTACAATAGCTTCAAGGGCTTGCATGTTCTCCTGCTAATATTTAAGTTCATCCGGTGTCAAGGCCGAAGTAGTAGGAGTCACATATGTTGTTTCAATATGTTTCTAGTATTGAGTTCCAAGACCTTTGAGATATATCTTCATTTCGTCTTTCCAGATTTTATCTATAGTTGTCCTTGTTGAATTTTAGATCCTCTTTCTTCATCATCTTGCCTTCCTCAGAATCTTTTCCTCAAGTGGTTAATCTTTTCTGGACATAGAGGACCACAACTTTGATACCAATTATTAATTCTATAAAGATCCAGTTAATTCTAAGAGGGGGCGGTGAATCAATATTAAGACAATTTATAACTTCAAATCAAAATACCATTTACAATAGATCTGAAATCAATGAATCTATCCCTTTAGCAAATCTCATACACTTGTTACCCACTTATGCAATCTTATTACTCAAAATATTCACCAACTAGATATTTGATGGACACATACTCATACTGACTTATTATCAGATCAGAATACTTCATTTATCAATTCATTAACTTTATTGATAACCATTTACAGATCTCTGATAAACAACAGTAAACTTATCATAAGCGGTAATTAGAAATAATGCATGAAAACATAAACACTATGAAAAGACATTCCACACATGAACACCAAGATTTTTGATGTGGAAAACCAAATGGGAAAAACCACGGTGGGGATTGGTACCCACAATAATTTATGCTCTTTTGAAGTACACCCTGTTAGGAGCTTACAATACACCCAGTTAGGAGCAGACCCTATTAGGAGTCACCAGGTTAAGGGATTTACCTATTACTCGAGCTAGGAGCTTAATGATCTATTAGGATCAACTTGGTTAGAGGATTTAAACACTCTTTTGTGAGCTTCCCTATTAGGGGACTTAGATGGCAAAGGCATGTTAGGACCTACCCAGTTAAGGGATTTATGTTGTTGTAATTGTTAGAGAACAACAATGAAAAATGATCTGTTACTTTGGACTTTCAGCTTGCTAAATCAGATCCAGTTTTGCTTCACAATTTGCAACACTCAAGAAGATCTCTATCTTTTCTGGGATGACTTAAATCATTCTCCTAATGCGACCAACACATGAAACATCAATTGTGTCGCCCTAAATAGCCATAACAACTAAGTCGGTCATAAAACCTAATTACATCTTGAATTTACAATACAAATCATATCAGATCAATATCCAAATCATTACAATAAATTACAATGTAATATCAACCATTGATTATTCATAACCCATCATGGAAATATGATCTGTATCCTCAAAACACTCCACTAAGCATTTCGCTAATTCCCAAGAAATTCTTCCTTGAATTGTACCAAAACAACAATTAAATCTTTCACATAGGTTGTGCCATGTTACCAACTTCATATAGACTCTCCGTCGATCGCTTTTATAATATAAATCATTACTGGTTGAGTGAATTCATCACCGGTCCTAAAACCCTAGCTCAACTCCATTAGAAATTCAAAACAGGCCTTCCGGTAATCAACATAGGATGCGGTTCGAGTCACATACACAAATCCGTCATAAAAGCTTATGTCTCAAACCACAAGTCTCCAACCATCAGCAGTTTACCAATTCCATCAAAATATTTTCTTTTACCGGTTGAAGTTCTAATTCTCAATCCTGCCGGTAAACCCTGTCATACTTACAAAGTCTAAATCCGGTAGACCAAATTACTTATCCAACAAGTCAGACATCAAGGTTCATCTTTAACCATCATCAAAAATTAATTGACATAGGTTTCCATCAATGACAACACAAATAACTAATCATGTCATCATCATTCTTCTACCAATACAGTCATCAACTCATCTGCATCAATTATGCCAATCATGCCAACACGTGTGGTGGAATTTTTGTGGGTGAAACTAGAACGTCTAGGGTATTTTGGCTGGTTGCACCAGAGGAAAATCAAGTGGGACACTACCCTTTATTCTAATTGTTGTATGAAATCTAGGGCTAAGCCTGAATGTGGTTCTACTAAAACTATTTAGTTACAACCTTGAAATCATCTTATTGTATGACTTGGCAGTGGTAATTAAGGTTTGATAAAACTGCTTTTGTAGGTTTATGGATGTTTAGTTTCTTATTTTTATAAAAATTTTGTTTGCATTCAAATCAGTCTTATAAGTTGAATGTTTGTTTATTATTGTAAGAAATTTTTGTGCCATTGCAACTAGAAAGCTTGTTAATGTGGAGTATCGCTTTCAGAATGTTGGAAACAAAATCTGTTTATAGATTCTAACTATAATTTACAATTTCCCCACTATATTTTTTATACTCTACTCCTAATTCAATTCTTCCTTATTCTGGTTATTATTATTATTTAAATATACATAGCCTCTACACAATTGGTTATGGAGCTTTTTATTTTCAATTTAAATTAGTTGATACAATTTATAATATGCCATCTAATTGAATTCAATATCAATTGTAAATTGATAAATCTAATTATTTTTAGAATATAAGACATTATCTTTATATAAACCTCTTTTAGTAGATTTGATCTAACTTATTTATAATGAGGAGAAAATTTGTAGAAGATTTCAAGAATATTATAGGACTTGAACCACATTAAAAAGTAATTCAAAATTAATATCAATTAAAAAAAGTATAAAAAATTTCAAATTAAATTAATTAAAAATTAAAAATATATTTTATATTATATGGAACAATGTAATTTAATTATATGAAATAATATAATTTTTTTGTGTAAGAAGCATTCAAATTACTTCATGGGAAGTTAAATTTTTGTCTATTGGTAAACAAAATTCTCACTAATTTCACCTTCAAAACTGATCCTATTTGTCTGAAGAGTAGTGACAACCATGCCAATAGTTGCATAGATTGTTGTGAAACTACAATCTTCCTTTGCATTTGAGAGGAACAACTCCCTCGTATGATGGGGGTACTTGATATTTGTGTGTACTTTTCACTTGAAATCACAAAAAGGAGACAAAAAAAATAAAAACGATAATAGATAACAAAAACCCTACTGGTAGACATACGAATACCAAATAGGACTTCATGATTGATAACAAATTACAGGGGTTTTAGCACAACATAAGTTTTTACTTGCAATGATGATGAAAGAAGGATGATGGATCTTAACATAGGAAGAGATGGGTAACTCTAGCACATACAAACCAAGATACCAAAGCTTGATCATGTTTCATTACATCAATTCGAATTATAAGAGTTCCAATAGATAACAAATAATTTGCACATAGACAAAAGATATCACTAATTTGAAATACAAAAAATCAATAATAATAACTCAAGAAGTATGTTTAGAACATATGAGCTAAATGCGTCATTTATTATTTCCATGAAATTATACAATCTCAAGAACTCGTCTGTACAAAGTGTAAATACAAAAGTCGTCAGACTATTTCTCTAAGAATTTCTCCATAGTCTCCCCTCTGTACGATTCCCCCCATTTACAATGCAAAAGTTATATTTATAGGCTCATCTTGATAACCAACTTGTAACCACTCAACATAACTACCTAGGTAACCACTTTGGATAACTACCTAACTGATCACTTAGGATAGCTACCTAAGATAGCCACTTAGGATAACTACCTAAGTTATTACTTCTACTAGCTACGTTTTTGGAGACAAGTTAAGATTTACATTAATTTTATATAAATTAATCCCAAAATCTAACTTGTAGTTACAATAAGTGAATTAAGTCACTTTTATAAAAAGATGATTTGAAACTTGACCTTGAAGAAAGACAATATTACTGATCTTGTTGAGGTAGTTTGCAATCTTCACTTTTTCTTCCTTTGATACTTTTTGAAGAGCTTCTTGGAACCAAGCATTGTCTGAACTTGTCCTCTTTGTTGCATAACAAAAACTAGTGAACATTTCACTTTTCATTTCAAATCCTACAACCTTTGACATAGTTTACATTCTTTGACTTTCCAACATGTGTAATGTCATTTCATCATAAATCTCAATAATTTTGCATCAACATACACATTAGAATAATTAGTTTGGAGAGATCTTCACTAAATAACAAATCCATATCCCTCAATACTTCTTTGAACCTAGGTGTGCACATTGTATTTGCAATGTAGTACGTAACTTTTGAAGCTTTCCTTATCTCACCCCTTGTTGGGTGAAACAGTATATCAATTGAATCGATTGACCATGGTGAAAACAAACCAACTTGTTATGAGTGAGGATGATGCCAATTGTTCAATGAACTCAATAAACTTCCCATCACTTGAAGTAATATCATTTTCATGGTTCATATTCACAATCATTGGCAATTTACTTATTGTTCTTTGTAGAATGTTATCCCGTCTCTCCAAGACTACTTGAACTCAAACTCATGAAATTCATATAATATTTGGAAATCAAGTATCCAAGTCTCGATACGAGTTTTTTTTTTTTTTTCCAAGAAGGGAAATGTTTTTACTATTGTAGAGGACAACACCATCACACCTAACAAAACCCTTTATGTCTGGCCTTCACATAGCATTTCAAATAGGAGCATCGCGAAATAACATACCACAAAGAAAAGTTTGAGTTTACAAAAAAAAATATGTGTTCCTCTTTCTAACCGAGGAGCTAATCCGACTTCCATTTGGGCATGATTAAGGGGATTTTGGCATGGCTAATTTGACTCTGCATATGCCAATTGCATTTCCTTAAGAGTTTCTATGGCTTTTTCATGATCTCGTTCTGTAATCTTTGAAATTGAAAGTATACTATGAAATCACATTTCTTCGAACTCAAGTGTTTGTTTACACTCCCCCATTTTGCATGCCTATCAACCACAGCATTTCCAACCATTATATCTGATAAAAATCTCCCTGCCACTACGATCCGATGGACATCCATAACCTAATTCATCGCCTCGATTTCGTGCAGGTGGGGATGAGCTCTGGCTTTACAACAGCCAATAGAATTTGCTTGAAAGTTTATGAAGCCTTTTCAACGAATTTATTTAGTGTGACTACGATCTTGACGTTCCTTGAGATGATTTCTCTTTGAGGCATTCTGTGAAACATTCCCAATAAACCTGCATGCACATCGTGAATACCCTGTAATCACTTCAACTTGTGATTTTACTTTTCCGAGCATCCTATCAAATAGTTCATTTGTTTGGTATGATCTTCCACACTTCAACAATCATGCTAAATGGCCGATGCATTATGCGCTTTGTCAACATATAAAGATTCATACACAACTTTATCGGCCGCTTTAAACACTTTAAGAAGCTAGCAATATGGCCGCTTTCTAATCCACTTCATCCAATGGTCGAGATTCTTTCCTCGACTATTGATGTTTTGTGTGCATGGCCACCAAGCTCAAATCTATTTCACAATACATAAATATTCTTTATTTCATTTGAGTTACAAATATTCTAGAAACAAGTCAATAAATTCTCTCACTTATTGTCTTGTTGGTCTCTTCTATTTATTGATTATGTTTCAAATGTTCAAAAGATCTTAAGTTGTAAACTTTTTCCTACCTCGATTTTGAATTGAAATCAAAACAAACAATAGGAAACAGACATGTGTTACATCAATTTCTATGACCATTTGAATGATTCACCTTCGAGTTAAGATATCACCTTGAAAACTTTGATGCAAACATTAATGTCTACACTATACAAAAAATTCAAACATGAAAAGGTAAAATATTTTCGAGTTTAAAATGAGGCCTAACACTATCTTATAAAAAAATTGTTTTGATTTTACCTATAAAACTAATAAATATAGTTTCAAGGATATTATTTTGTTGTACTGTTTCAAATAATTTGTATGATTTAGAAATGTTTTAATAATCAGTGCATAGGATTATAATATATAGTTTCAAGGACGTACATCATACTCACAACAAAGTTTTCTAAATAGAGAACTAAATGGGAAAGCAAACTAAAACTTATTTGATATTGTAACATCGTAAATTTTCATTGGGCCAACTTACACCTCATGTTTGTGCCCCTACTTTAGCGTGTCTCGCTCTCATCTCCTATCTAGGTCCGTTCAGTGCCTTAATTCTATTTCTGATGCCATGCACACTTACCAACAGATTTCTTGGAGGGATATCCTTCTCCTTGGGGCTTATTGAGGTCCTTTACTTTAGTTAGAACCTATTTTAAAATGTGAGTTGAGCCCTATCTCTCTGGCGGGAAATGAAATTGATGGCTCAACATGACTGTTGGAGGTCGACCTAATCGATAAATGACCTAGATATCCATATATAAAGACTTCAATCAATTTTTTTCAATCTAAGTCTTCATCTCCAAGTAATTAAGCATCCCACATCCATGAAGCATTCATCATTAAACATTTTTTTAGAGATTTTCAAGGCTGCATATTCTTCATTCATCTATTGTGGAGCAAAATTACATCAATCATATCCAAGAATGTGTGTGATTAGGGTTTTGTCATGTTCATTCCATTTCATACAACATATGCGATTACATTCAAGAAGAAAAACATCATCATTAAGGATTGCAGATCTGAGGTATATATTTCTATTATTTATTTCATTATTTGTGATATTTCGTTCAAGGTTAATTCCTAAACTAGGGTTTGACTTAGGCAAGCCCCTAATCCTAACAATTCCCCCCTTCTTTTTGTGTGTAGAAAATAAGTACGGAGCTACAATCTTCAAGATCAACATTATTTATAGAGATGAATAGGTTCCCTTTTGGACAACAAAAAGTGCGGAGGACCAAAGTGACCAACATTCTGGTCCTGACAAATGAAGAACTCCTTTTGGGAATAAGTCTGAATACTCTTATATTACTTAGATCCAGGTTTGTGGTTCTATTTTATGATTGTAGCTCACTGTTCATGTTGGCATATGCACACTCCAATGAGACATTGTATGTGATTGAAGGTTTTGTCATTGATGGCAACCTTGCAATCCTATGGCACCGACAAGGCAATATACAAGCAAGGCATTACATCGGCAAGTTAGTGCACTAGCATCAGCAGATCACACTCTACGCTAGCACTTAGGACACCGGCACCGGCACCGGCATAGAGAAAGGAAGTATACCGGCATAGAGGCCGATAGGATTTTGTTATATTATATTTTGTTTATTATTGTAAAACTTGGTAAGATGACTTGGCATGTTGTAAAATGACTCTTATATATAAAAGAGATCATTGTAGACATTTTGTAATGAAGTAAGGAAGTGAAGAAAGTGATGTATGCGAAATATAAGTTAAGGGTTTATGTAAGAAGTAGAGTAGTAACCGGTACTGAATTAGGCATTATAGATGCTATTGTAAAGCAGTATAAGATATTGGAATTGTACAATCCACATTGTAAGTCAGTGAGGCTTTCCATTGAGCAGTGAGCTCTAGGCAGTTGGCCTTCCTGCATGTGTAGGCCCCTCTTGTAAGTAATATTCTCTTATTGGCCAGTAAGTGGATATTGTGGGTCACAAATCCCATTGAGGTTTTTCCCACACTAGGTTTCCTCGTTAAATCTTTGTGTTATGGTGTGCTTTTCATGTGGATGTTCTTAATTCTATTTATTGCATTCTTTCTTGCATACCAGTACACTGTTATAATATGTTCTGCATGTTTTAAGTTAAGAAATTCTGTACACCGGTTAGATTCTGATTCACCCCCCCCTCTCAGTATCTGTGGGAATCCTAACAATTGGTATCAAAGCTTGATCCTCTATTTTTAGAAGCCTAATAGCTTGAGGAAGATCTTGACACCGGTAAAGATGGAAAATCTAATGAAGCAACTTGAAGGAGCTCTTTTCAGACTATGATACAGAAAAATTGAAAAATATCAAACTAGAAGATGATTTAAGGGTAGCTCAGGATATCATTCAGGCACTTCAAAAAAATCTTACTGTTGCAAGAAATAAGAGAAGATAACTTTGTGAAAAGATGCAAAATGAGAATGATGAAAATGAATCACTTAATGATCAGATAAGCAAGCTGAAACAAGAGAACATGACAACAAAGAATGAGATGCAGGATATGACTATGAGATTTTGTAAAGAGATTGAGGATAGGAAGAAGAATGAAGAAGAATTGACCAGAAGACTAAGTGATGCAGCAAATGAGAACACAAGACTTAGCTATGAAAATGACATGTTGAAGACAGATCTGATGCACACTCAAAATGACTCCAATGAACTGATGAGACAGAAAGAGGTCTTAGAAAGAGAACTAGAAACTACAAATCAACATAAAGAAAAATTCAAGAAAAGCTCAGAGGAACTTGGCACCTTGTTGAAGAATCAAAAACCTAAAGGTGACACTTCTAGAATTGGCTTTGAAGTTGGTGAAAGCTCCGGTACTGCAAATACTCAGGATCACAGAAAACCAATAAGACAACCTAATGCTTATAAATTCAATGGAAAATGCTTTAACTGTAATAAGTATGGTCATAGAGAAAATGAATGTAGATCTAGAAATTATCAGAATATCAACACACCCATTGGTCAATGTTCAAAATGCAACAAAGTTGGTCACAACTCTAAAAATTGCAAAATGAATGTGAGATGTTATGTTTGTGGAAGACTTGGACATTTATCTAATTAATGCAGAACACAAACTAGCATAGGTTATGGGAAAGCTATTCAGAAGAATAATGTAACTTGTTATGCATGTAACAAGATTAGGCATATTGCTAAATTCTGTAGAAGTAAAGGATCACCGGTAGAAAACAAAAGTTCTAGCTTGAAAGGTAAAGAAAAAGCTGAAGAGGTTAAGCAAGAATTCTCAAAACAATGGATTAGAAAAGCTGATCTAAATATTGGGAATACTCCTCCACCGGTAGAACCAATCAATGCTTCACCAGCAGGATAGAGTGATGCTTCACCGACAGGGCAGAGTCGTGCTCCACCAGCAGGAAGTTCTTCATCTAATTGAAGAAAGTTTCCTTGAGGGTTTGGCAATCTAATGACCACATGTGCTATCATTCCCTCGGTTAGAGATAAGAAGTTGAAAATTACTTATTACCGGCAGACAATGTTAAGTGAATACTTAACTGGCATACATTTAATGTGGTAGATGATGAAAAGACACTATAAATTTGAGGTTTTGGCTCCATTTCATTTCACTGAGATTTCAAACCTATGAAGAGCACGAAGATTCTGAGCTAAGGCATTTCGAGCAAAAGGCAAGAACACTTCAAGCAATCATCCATCCTAAAGGTAGTAAAAGGTATTTTATCATGGCATCCACCTCTGCAATTGAATATATAGAAAACCCTACTATTGGAGAAGTTATAAAATGACTTAGGCCCATATTTCAATTAGTTCCTGAGGTAGCAAAGAAAGATGATACCTTAGGTTCTTTTTCTCAAATTCCTAAGGGAGTTGTTTATGCTGAAGACCCCAGAATTTACATTGATTGTAACATTGAGGAACTAGGAGATGAAGAGATTAAAACCATGTTTAAAACTGTCATATGTGATGAATCCGACAATGTAAAAGATGAACATAAGATCATTGAAACCCTAGGATTTACAGAGATCCTTAGCATTCTTGAATTCCCCAAGGATGTGATTAGGATAGTCTTAAGCAGGGTACATGGTGAATTTTTCTGGCTAGATGCAATTCACAAAATCACTAAGAAAGTTGTGAAAGCTGTCACAGGGTTACCAACCACTGGTAAAAGGCTAGACAAAACTAAGAAGGTTTCCAATGACCTAGTTATAAACCTAACTGGTGCAACATCTGACAAAAGGTCCTTAAGAGTCAATGATGTAACAGATATTAATGTGAGATTTATCAGCATGATATTAGGATATAAAGCTACTCATTCAAATAGACTCAATTCAGTTTCAAGTTTATGCATTAAGAGTGCTTATGATATGGTCACAGATAATGCAAAGATTGATGTATGTGAGTGGTTGAAGGATGAAGTAATTGACAACTTAGGCAAGATTAAAAAGGACAAGAAAGGAACTTTTAAATTTGGAAATCTGTTAGTATGTCTGATGCTACATATAACCAAACAGGTTCCCGGTATAGGCTACGAAGAACTTGGATAAGATATACCTGTAGGTAAATAGCTAATAGAACTATTCAATAATATGGGAGAAGACAAAGAAAACAATATCCATGATTTCTTTCAAGCACTAAAGGCCAAAATGAAGTAAAGAACCAGGTTATCACAAAAGATTGTTGACAAATATAAGGATGAAATATGCTTTGTAATCAAGAAGGATGAGATCTGGATGGAAGTAGTCATCCCTAGGACAGTTTGGGTAGCAAACATGGGCTATGAAACAGATGATCATATAATTGAAACTTATGCTAAAGCACTTCTAGAAGCCCCTAAAGAACCTAAGGAAGAAATATATGGTAGTGCAGAAACTATTGAAAGCCAAATACAATCTAAGAAAAGAGTGAAAAAAGTCAAGGCAGTTGTAAGGAAAGGTTCTAGGCAAGAAAAGGAGATCGAGGACAGAGTAATGGAACAAACTGGTATAACAGAGGATGAGTTAGTAGCTCCACAACTTGAAACTCACCTATCATCGGTAGGTACATCTTTAGAGAATGGCATGCCTGCAACTTTCAAGAGAGTTGTAAGAAAAAGCGATCCCTCACCAGAAACCACACCCTCTCCTAGGAGGACAAGACAAAAACAACAAGCAGTGAGATCTCTGGTAAGAAAGGCTACACCAAAGAAGAAGAAACTAACACCCAAGAAGAAGAAGAGGACAAATAAGGACTTGGTCCCTCTTGACATACTATTGAATGAAATTACAGAGGAAGGGAAACTGAAAAATATAGAGAAACTATATGACACTCTGACAGTTGATGAAAAAGAACAAGTTGAAAATAGTGTTATATTGTATATGGATATGTATAAGAAATTTTTGATGGAAGTAGTAGATGAAGTACCAGATGAACTATTTAAGAGACTGGAAGCAAGAAGACAAGCAGTAGTAGAACTTGACAGGAAAATAAAGATAGAAAAGCTACTTGTTGTATATCTAGTGAATTCACCCAAAGAAATTGATAACTTAATTGCTCAAGCCAACCAGTCAGTATTTTCTACTACACACCGACACATTGCTTTAATGGTTGGAAGAGTTAATGAGGTGACTGAGGATACAGAAAATGCATGGGACATTTTCCTAGTGGAAAAAGAAAAACAAGATGAATACATGAGTCACAAACCTATAAAGGTATATCAAAAAGAAAGGGACAAGGGTAAAGGTAAAGTTGGTGGACCACCCAGTATCAAGGTTAAAGACAACTTACCCCCACCTCCTTTTATTACTCCACCGGTAAAAACTACAACTACAAAAGATCAACCGACAATTGAAAGTATGGATGTAGAGGATGTCAATCCTAATCCTGAAGTCTTATATACTGTGGATGTTGATACTCAAAAGATCAACATTGTGGTAGACAAAGATACAACTGATAAGACTGAAATGGCTAGGTAGCCTCTGGTAGCTGAGCAAACTGATAACACACAGGAGAAACTGACAGATGACAAAGAGAAAAAGGTAGAAACTCAAACTCAAACTGAGACAATGTAACAAATAGAGAAACAAATAGAGAAAAAGGCTCCTAAACAAGAACATCAACAGGAACAGGAACAGGTTCATAAGGAAATAGTGCCACCGGCAACTGGAGAAGTAGAAAAACCATTGCTTAGGGAAATGCAAACACAAATAGACCTACAAGAGGTCAATACAAGATTGGTTACTTCCACCGGTAGTATTCAAAATGCAGGTTCATCATCAGGATACAAATCAACTAATGTGACTGAGGTACTATTGGATTCAATTAAAAAGATAATAGACTGCAGCTCACAAGCTTATAAGGCAATAGATGACACAATACCAATTTTGAAGGTAATTGCTCTTAACTATAATATAGACAATAAAGATTCTTTAGAACAACTTGATACCTTGTGTAAATATATCACATAAAACATTGAGAAAATAAAGGAAGAGACATTGAAGGACAAAGTAGAAATTGAAAAGCAAAGATTCTTTGATGAGCAGATAAAGAAATGTACTAGAGATTTTGACACACTTCTGTCGGAACTATGTAATTTATTGAAAGAATACAAAACTCTGTACAAAGACACCTGTAAGACAAACTTTTTGACTATAGATATTGATAAGAAGATGACCAAGGTACAGGATGAAATCAACAAACTTGCAGATAATTTTCTTAACTCACCTGATACATTATGATTTTTGAATAGAAGATAACAAATTTTGAGGAAGAATTACTTAAATTGGAAAGTGAAAAAGAGAGAATAGTGAATAAGGCAAAGCATCTGAGATTAAAACTAAGTCCAAGGTTGGACTATCTAGCATCATTGTGGAAGGAAGTATCTGAGGCACTAATACAGGGACAGAAAATACCGGTAGAGCATTTGCAGCATCTCACTGGTACAGTTCAGAGAACAGAGACAACAATAAGAGATAGTAAAAAGTTTATGGAGAGTATAAACTTGATTTTGGCAGATCTATTTCAAATTGTAACTACCAAGTTACAAGGTTGAAACTAAAAACTCTACTGACATCTTGACAACCTTTGTCATTGATGCCAAAGGGGAGTAGTGGGATAAGAAAATTCAACATAACAGGAATCATATGCTCAGGGGGAGCACACACATTTTTGGTAACATTTTTGGACTTCACATTTTTGGATACACTTTTGAAATTTCTAATGAGTGTTGCCATCAATGCCAAAGGGGGAGATTGTTGGCATATGCACACTCCAATGAGACATTATATGTGATTGAAGGTTTTGTCATTGATGGCAACCTTGTAATCCTATGTCACCGGCAAGGCATTATACTGGCAAGGCATTACACCGGCAAGTTAGTGCACTGGCTTCAGCAGATCACACTCTACACTAGCACTCAAGACACCAGCACCGACACAGAGAAAGGAAGTATATCGGCATAGAGGCCGATAGGATTTTGTTATATTATATTTTGTTTATTATAGTAAAACCTGGTAAGTCGACTTGGCATGTTGTAAAATGACTCATATATATAAAAGAGATCATTGTAGACATTTTGTAATGAAGTAAAGAAGTGAAGAAAGTGATGTATGCGAAATATTAAGGCAGACCTATTATACGAAATATAGGTTAAGGGTTTATGTAAGAATCAAAGCAGCAACCAGTACTAGATCAGGCATTATAGATGCTATTGTAAAGCAGTACAAGATATTGGATTTGTACAATCCACATTGTAAGTCAGTGAGACTTCCCATTGAGCAGTGAGCTCTAGGCAGTTGGCCTTCCTGCATGTGCAGGCCCCTCTTGTAAGTAATATTCTCTTATTGGCAAATAAGTGGATATTGTGGGTCACAAATCCCACTGAGGTTTTTCCCACACCGGGTTTCCTCGTTAAATCCTTGTGTTATGGTGTGCTTTTCATGTGGATGTTCTTAATTCTATTTATTTCATTATTTCTTGCATACTGGTACAATGTTATAATATGTTCTGCATGTTTTAAGTTAATAAATTTTGTACACTGGTTAAATACTGATTCACCCCCCCCTCTCAGTATCTATGGGAATCCTAACAGTTCATACATAATCATTTCAATTTCAACACATTTAGCCTAGTTTCATCATTTCAACAATTCAACTTAAAAGAGGGCAATCAATTCAAATCCAATGAATCCAATAAGAATTCTTAGCCCTATCATTGCTAATTTGATGCTAGATCTATTGGGTTCTCCCTTATTTAATGTAATTGGTATCCAAGCAAAATTAGTGGTCTTCTCCCTTCTTGTGGAGGAAACCCTAATTTTCACCATTACAAATATCTAATCTTTTAACTAAGAAACCTCTAAGATTCTTGTTAATATTCTAGCTAGCTACCAAGAGTTATTTAATTTGTTTATCTCTTCCTCTTCATTAAGAACTAAATTATCTTTCAAAGATTTTATTTTGTTACATATTAAAAATTATATTTTTTCCAAAGGCCTCATAAATACACCAATCATGCTCTTGTTTTTGTAATAGTACATCAAATCACTCTCTCTTGATTAGGTATTTTATCTTAGAAAAGAATGTTAATTTTTTATATGTTTTGATCTACCATAACAAATGAAAAGATAGGAAAATGGGACCCTATCCTATCGTCATAAACTAAGATCCCTGTTAGTGTGAATAGGGTACTTTATCTAACTAGTTAATATAATTATCTACTTAGCTCCTTTTCACATCTTATTATTTAAGTTTACTTTGGGCTCACATGAGATATTTACCACTTTTTGTCTCATTTCATAAGATTAAGACACTTGTCACAATCTTATGATACTTACCTACTTTATGTCTCATATCTTAAGGCTAAGACAATTTTCATAATATTATGACATCTTATCTCTTCCCTTGGCCTATATAACCAAGGGGTTCCCTCTGTATTCTCACATCTCAAGCTCATAGTTATCTTGCATTCTATTGAGTAGAATACAATTTATTCTTTCTCATTTATGATTTCTCTATTTTCTTTTCTTCATTCATTTGCATCTTTGGTAGGATATTAAGCCAAATATCACATTGTATTAGAGCTCATAGTGAGTTGTGGGTTATAATTTTTTTAGGAAATCTAGGAGTGTATAGCTATCATTGTCCAACATGAGTATTATCTTCTCTTTCTTCCTTGGATGACCTAGAGAATAAAAGAATTATGGAGAAAATACTAGTTTTTAGTGAGTTTCATACTTTGACTTGTTAGTTATAGGTCATTTGAATCTTTTTGGAGAAATTTTAAGCTCATCATTGAGTTAATTGAACCAGAGAAAGTCTAATCAGATCTTTACTTTTCTTGATTTAGACACTAGAAGCTAGATCTACAATGTTTGAAGTGAGTTCTTCTTTAAAATCAACTATGAAATTGTTGAATTTTGGCAAATTTATTTCTTGTTTTTCATGACTTTTTTCTAAAATGTTCTAATTAGATAAAATTAAGAGAGGCCAAAACCACTACATGACTACTACGAAGGCACACAAAAGGGAGGAACTCACAAGTAGCGAGACCACTAAGACAACAAGACCAAAAAAGGAAAAAACTATTTTTGATAAGATTCTCTTGACTGAAGAAAAAAATTAGTGGGAGCATGGGTCCCACCCCAATAAAATCAAATAATTAGAATAGAGGGAATCAGGAAGTAACACCAAACCATCTTCTTGAAAAGGACTGTTGCACTGGAAACAAAGTAGCCAAGGAAACAAAAAACTAATATCAGGTTTTGAAAGGCTTTATGCAACCTTTTTTCTAAACCATCTAGCAAAACATAGACCAAGGGATGGTGAGGCATGAAATATTCCAAAGTGTTTTGAAATGTGTCCATAAACCTTGTTACAATAGGTTGACCTAGCCATTACAACAAACCACAAAAAAGGACAACCAAGGAATTGACTAGAATAGAAAAGCCCAAAGAGTTTTGAAAGGCATCCATGAACCTTTTCTTAGTAGAAAGTCCTATTAACAAGACATCTTGTTAACCTCAATAGGTCCATAGTTAGTTGTATCACTCAACACAACAAGATAACCTACTCCATAGAGGATGTCAGCATCCACAACATCTCATTTATCCATAGGAGCCCACAAGTTCCCATAAACACAACAAAGAAGAACAAGAGAACTAAACACCTAGAAAAGAGCTACCTCCATAGGGCCTTTGAGAAGAGATGAACCTTTAGAGCACTTAGAACCCATCAACATCAGGATATGGGCACTGAAAAAAATTCTTTGGACCCTTTTCAAACAAGTAGAACATAAGTGATAGATCATCACCAGGGAGATAATAAAGCCTTAGTAGGAACCAAGCAACTCTTGCAACAACCAAAGTAGGGATCACAAACCACAATGGGGGCCAAAATAGGCAAGCAACTTGACCATCACTTGTATAGGCCACACAACCCCATGGGGAAAGGTAATGCATAACCAAGAAACTGCTAAAAAAGGACACAACATGTGCCACCCACTAGCAACCATTGTCAAATAAACACTCTACAAGATTCCATAGATGAAGGCAAAAAACTACATCAAGGGTAAGAAATAGAGTCACCAAAAGAGGGGAGAGAGCTCCATCCCTATACAACCTATCAAACAAGAAGGGCAAGAAGGGGATAGGAACAATAATAGATAGCTCTCAGTAAACCTTGCCATTGAGCCCCAAAGGAAGAGGGCTCGAATAAAACCAAAAGAGAATCTCCATAATAGGATGGGGCTTTAGAGGTCCAACACACCTATGTGTCAAGGCAGAAGCCAAAAAAGGAGCAACAATATAGCCCCTACACTAGAATAATAGGGAGCCAACAAACCCCAAAGCAACACCTAAACCCCCACAAAAAAAATGATAGTTGACAAAAGGTTTTCCCTATCAACAAAAAAAAACACAAAGCCCCCAACTAGGTTGAGAGGTAAAACACCCAACCATAAATAGAAAATTTGAAAGGCTATTCCATTGCAAACCCTAGGGGAAAAAACATTTCTAAAGAAAACTCCACAACCCACTAGGAAAAAAACCCAAATTCATCTGGGTGACTATCACCTTCATGCCTAACATGCTTAATAGTTCTAACAACTAACTACTCCATCAAACATCTTAATAGTTCTAACTACTAACTACTGGGTACATGCCTAACATGCTTAATAGTTCTAATTACTCCATCAAACATCTTGATTATTACCTCTCCTTCACCAACAACGTCACATGGGTTGTCATTTTCCATGTAGACCATACCATTATCATAAGACCGATAAGTAGAAAACCAATCTTTGTGTGGTCTCATATGAAAGGAAGCACCAGAATCAAGAATCCAAACATGAAGTAAAGAACTTCTCAAATTAGCAGTTAATACCTCTCCATCTTCCAATGGTGTCTGAACTTCAATAGTGGTTGCCTCAGATGTTGGTGTACTAGGATTATCCTTGGTTTCTTTAGCAGTGTGCAATCCTTCTTGACATGTCCATTCTTGCCATAGTTCCAGCATTTCACCCTTTTCCGCCCCTTTGATTTGGACTTGGTTCGTCCACACTCAGTATTTGTTCTTTCTAGAGTTCTGCCAGTTGCAACAAGGGCTTCATTAGAAGAAGATCCCTAAGATGTCTTCTACCTTGAATCTTCAGAGATTAAAGCAACCACCACATCCTCAAAGACCAACTTCCCACTAGGTGCAGAATTACTGAGAGCAATAAACAACTGATCCCAATTATCTAGCAAGGAGAAAAGTAATATTACTGCCTTATCTTCTTCATCGATTTTCACACCCACTGAAGCCAACTTGCTTGTGAGTGTGTTGAAATCGTTTGGATGATCTATGACAGATGAATTGTCGCACATCCTCAAATTATACAACTATCTCCTTAGAAGAATTTTGTTTGCTAATGACTTCATCTCATACAACTTTGCAAGCTTATTCCACAAGTCAAGAGAAAATTTCTCCTCTGCAACATTGAACAAAAATGAATCTACTAGAGATAATTGGATTGTTTCTCTATCCATGCTATCTATGGTATTTCAATCTCTCATGCTCATATTTGCAGGTTTTGATGATACTCCTTTAAGAGCTCTGTCACATCCATCCTTCACCAACAAAGCTTGAATCTTAAGCTTCCATAGAGCGAAATTTGAACCATCAAACTTATGTACCTCAAATTTGGTAACACTATTTCCAGCCATTGCTCACTTCTAAAACAAACAACTTCTACACAAATAACATATGCTTTGATACCAATTGTGAGAAAATAACAAGTGCAAAATTTTTTCAAAGAAGAACAATAGCATATAACATAGATTTACGTGGAAAAACTTGGTAAAAATATACCAGTAAAAAACCACGGGCAAATTTTATCTTTCGTATTGATTCTCAGGAATTATAGAGTTACAACAATCTCAAAACTGGAAATCAAAACATGACTTCGACCAACCTAAAACAACTAAGTTGCAGAGTCATACTTGAAGACAACTTACTAAATATAGTAAGTATGACTCACACAAATACATGTAAAACACATGTCGAAATTACTATTTATAGAAAGTTTATTAACAAAACTTTCTATTTATAGTAAGTCTCAAAGAATTTTGCTCCTCCCGGCAAGACGCCTTCGGCGTGTCACCTAACGGCGAGCACTTAGCGGCACACTAGTGGACAATCCATGATGACACAACCATTGCTAGCTAAGATAGCCATGATGACTCAACCACTACTAGCTAAGAGTCCAATTTGGACTTCACATTCCAACATAAACAACTTCGAATATACTGTTTAAAACCAAAAACTTGGAATATACTATTTAAACCAAAATAAATTATTTTCTCATCCATATTTTGGATCAACTCCATTCTTCTCCTTTCAAGTTCCAACAACTCTCAGGATGGTGAAGTCAACTGCATTAAATTTGGAACATTACAGTGATTTAAATTAACTGTAATCTTCTTCCCAAAGAATGTAAGCTTATAGAGTTGAATCTAGGAGGCAATGATATGGAAAATCTATCACTGAGCTCTGCCGAATTGCATGCTGTGGAGAAAATAGTTATAAGAAAGTGTAGCAAATTGCTAATTTGCCTAAAAGTTTTGGAAATCTCAAATGTTTGAAGATATTGGATCTCAGCCACTGTGAAGAATTGACAGAGTTGCCATCGAATTTTGGATGGATGAGCAACCTGGAGAAAGTCAACTTGTCCTTCTGCAGGAAGCTAAAACATCTTCCCGATAGTATGAATTTGCTAACCTGCGTGAAGGAAATTGATTTGTCATATTGCAGAAGCATTGAAAAGCTTCCTAAGAGCTTTTCTGAACTTTGAACATTGCGGGTGTTGAATTTAAGATCGTGCACTCATTTGTTGGATCTGCCTGAAGAGTACCAAGAATTATCTCTGGAGAAGCTTAATGTTGAGTCATGCAAGCGACTAAAAGATCTTCCAAAAAATGTCGGACAAAAACGTTTGGTGCAGAAGACTGTGTCCTTGAGTTGGTGCTCCACTATAGCAGAAATATCAGAAGGATTCATCCGGCACATCAAAACTCATGTGGTAAAGCTCATTTTAATGGATTGCATCGGCCTGATCTCGCTGCCAGATAATATTTTCATGGTTATAGAAGCCTTCTAAGCCTGCCAAAGCAAATGCACAAACTCCAGTATCTAGAAAAGTTAAATCTGAGTTCATATGACAAATTGGATGAGGCATCTATTCGACTGAGCCGGCTCCCAGCGTTAAAAGAATTGATCATGTCGAACTGTAAAGTACTGAAGGGAAACTGTTTAAGAAGTCTTAGTAACATACAGAGCCTGACATTCATAGACATTCATGACAGCCCAAATCTGCAGAATACATGGAATCAAATGAAGAGTGAGGACAAAACTTTTCACTTCACAGCTTCAACAGGAGGGCCTCGTATCATGCCTCGTTCTATACCTTCTTCTGAATCCCACGTAAGCTTTTTGTCAAAAAAAATTTAACTGTATTTCTCCTATTGTCTGTAATGTTTCACTTGTAATGCATTTGTGCTTGCTTCTGCTCTTATACTGTATTCTTAACTTTTCATGCTCGAACTGATATAAGACCTCTTTAATTAGGGTAGATGTACATAGGTGGTATTGATCGAGCATAAAAACCACATTTAAAACTACTTTTAACATGGTTTTGCAAATTTAGATAGTTAAAACGAATGCTACATGACATTATAAATCATATATGATTTCCCTTCTATCGCTGTTCTTCCAAGTTATTTCTACTTATCAGGCGACCATTGAAATTTGAAACATATATCAATACATCCACTAATAACAGTAAAAAAATGTTTCTAGAAACATATGAGGATTAACTATGGAAGAATGTTGACCTTTGTCATGTTGCAGAAGTCGCGGATTGACAAAGAGATAGAGCGGGGAACCTTAGATTTCTTCGACAACAAATGGTATTTTATGGACGTCAGTGGAGGAGTTTTCTATCCATCTGATATCTAGGTAGGGAATACTGTCGTTATTATATTTGACAAGAATTATCAGGAGGAAGACCGGCAAGCGCTGATGAGAATACTAGCTGATCTCCAAGCAACATCCAATAGCATGCAGGTAATTTATATTGGCAAATTTTGCAGTTCATTGGCAACAGAACTGGTGGGTAAGTATCGTTTTTGTAGTGGTGATAACTATGAAGCTCAAGTGTTCTTTGAAAAACTTTTTGGGCATGGATCAGTCTTTCGATCATGCTATGATCTCTAGTGAAGTCATGGGCAATGGAGAATTGAAATCCTTTTCAGACTGGACAATTATAACAAAAGACAGTTTAAAGGCCATGATCGGGGATGTCCTAGAAACACAGTACCTCCGTTTGAAGGAACTTTCTGAGGTTAATGCTAAGGATAATGAGAAGTCCAATACAAAATTGCTTCAAACTTTGTTGCTCACAAAGGACATCAACTTCCTTATCACTAGCACGGCTCAGGTATTACTGCTTTCAGCTCAATACGTACGTTCTGAACATTAGTTCACTAATTAGAATTTTCACAATATAAGTTTTATATAAGGAATCGTATTCGTGAAATTTGTTTGGCAGGTGGAAATCAATTCCTCCATCGTTACCCATGTTGTCAAGTTGCAAGATATTTCCCAAAGTACTTGACTTGGTTGCTAGGGTTGATTTGCTTAAGTGTTGGAGTCGGAGTTAGATGAGACCTGCATGATTAAGCTGTATTAAGTGATCAAGTCACCAAGATCTCAATTGTAAACATGACTAGGTTGTAGGGTTTTATTGTAGCATAGATCAAGATTGAGGTATGGTGGTCAAGAATTACCTTCCAATGTCCAAAAGACATCAAAATGATGAAGAATGAAGGCGATGAACTCATAGAAGTTTGGAGGAGATAATTTGACTAAGTTAAAATTTTGTTTAAGTCATGGTCATGATACTAGCTTGCTCATCAAGAGCAATTTGTGCGAATGAACCCTAGAAATGTGCCCATGCTAGAGAAGCAAGAATTCCAATAAAACCTAAGGCAATGCTAGTAAGGGGTCAAAATTAAAGAATTAGGGTACAAAAAACAAAATTTGGCTAAGTCGAGATGTTGCTCAAGGACGATCTAAATCATGGAGTGTAAATCAGTCATGAAACATGAGAATGGATAGGTCTTGACCCAAGCAACGTAAGTCCCCCTTGTGATTCCAGCAGATATCACATCACAATCATTGAGTCTATCTACAATATAAAGTCAAGACCTAACTATTGGAATCTTGGAGTCATCCCATTTGATCACATAGTTTAGCACTTGGGAGGATTTTGTTCAAGAGGATAGAATACTTAGTATTTTATTTTGTGTTGCATAGTGCATAAAAAACACATCAACAGAAACCATTGAAAGGTTTGGTTAAAGCCTTCGAATCACAATCTCTACGAGAAGCTATCAAGAGTGCGTAGAATTTGGAAACTTTAGTATCCAAGAACATAATTCATAAGGCACCACTTTTAGAGCAACCAAAGAAGCGTATCAATGTACTATTTTATTTACCTTGGATATGTTTTATCCTTAGTGTGATACTCCACTATTAAAAAGCTTAATTAGGTAATATTTTTACTTAGGTAGAATAAGATAATGAGTTGCACATTCTCTTTCTTTGATTGAGATTCTACTTTTTCCTTGTCACAAATTTGGAAACTTGGATAAGCAATTTCCTTTTTTGGTTTTCTACCTCTTCATGATCCTCATGGATTTGGAATCTTGGAAGCTATATATTGTAGGTTTTTCCTCGATTAACATATCAAAAGAAACTATTGTGAGCTTTCATATCTTAACATACCAAGGGCTTAAGTTTGGGGATGATAGGGGGATGACAAAGGGGGCGAGGTGGGATGCAAATATATATACAACTTAAAAAATTAATTATAAAAGGATGTGTATAGAATAAGTATAACAACTGTAAATAAAACTTTGCCACATTATGTAAATTTTACAATAAACATTAAAAATATGTCAATGATTGCAGAAAGAAGGTTTTGTAGAAAAGTGGCTAATAATTAAAGCCTGATGAAAGCATAAATCCATTATTGTACATTATGAAATGTCATCATGCAAACAAACTGTTATTTGATCTGAGACAACAAGTTAATTTTGCATATAGTGTATATGATAGAAAGAGAGCTAATACAAGTGCAATGCTTATACTGTACAAAAACTAGTTGAAGAAATTTGATATCAACTTTCTCTCTTTTCCATCATTCTCATTGAATTGTTCTACCCCATGAATAGGCAAAGAGCCCTTAATGTCTCCAACACCAAGAGCCATGACATACAGACCAATGTAGAGTATTATAGTTTGTCCACCTTCCACCTGCTTGCAAATCCCAGCTTTGTATGCACTTCCCATGTCACATGCCAAAGGCTTTAGTGAAGGAAAATATGCTTGTACTATTAACAACACCCAACCCTACATATTTCATGAACATCAAAATCTAAACAAGTCAGGAAGAATTTTTGTAAACTCTAGAAATAACGGTATTGCAAGTTGAATTCCACTGTCATTTCTGAGCATAAAACAATAGGTTCTATGTTATCACATTCTTTTATTTGTTCAAGGCTGATTAATTAGAACAAAAACATAGGTTCTATATGATCCTAGTTTTCTATTGTATAGAATAGATTGCTTATTGTTGTTTATTTTCTTGGTCCTTAGAGCTTAGTTTACATATTTGCATGCTAGCGGGAAAGGTTTAAACATGGGATGTCAGACGGTTGTTCGCTCAAATTATTGAAATTATTCATCTTATAAGTGAAATCCATTGTTTGCTTTTGGATAGTTTTGTAATGACGTTAGTAAATTATTTGATTGCTTTGAAGGGTTCCTCTGGAGACGAGGAGTTCCGCTGGTTTGTTTGCCATTTTTGCCTATTCATAACAATGTGCAAAAGTTATGTCTATGCTTAGCACTGATACTGTTCTAATATTATATAACCTCCTACTGGTCACTCCCTTCTTTTGCATTCCTTTGATCACAAGGAGTGAGCGTTCTTCTATCTCTAGTCCCCTAATGCCAAAGTGGAGGGCTAAAGCTTAATAATGTGAAGGGCTTTACATTCACTATCCATAATGAGTCCTCCACTTCCTGCAATACCTAGGTTGTCCTTTGGAGCAATGTCAAAATTGAATTTGAATCTTCCTTTGTGTTGTGGAACACATTTTCTATAGGCTTCTACCATGGATCCATTTATTAGGGGAATTAATGATCTCAGGATTTGAATGTCTATCCTATGATTTGGACAGGATTTAAGACTTTTAAATATTGAATGCTTGCCAAGAGGTCAAGGCATTTTAGTTACAGTGTTTCTCAGGCTTCTCTGGAGAGAGTTTTACCTTACATGTTTGTGTGCTTTTGTTAAGATATTAGTGGTAGTAAGTAGCATAGTATAAGAATTTTTAGGTCAATGAGGTTTCTTGAGATAAGAAAGAATTGACCTCGTAAGAACACACTAACATAGAAGGACAAGCAAATGTCTACATCTAATCTTTGTTATTAAAAAGGCATAATAGAAACTATCATTAAACTTGACTAAAAGATTGAATCAAACTAAAATGAATTAAAATGGAAAAGGTGGGGTAAGATAATAATCTGAAGAGAACAATATGCATAGTTAAGGCTTTGACCATGTCAATGTTAAAAAAAAAATCATAAAATTCATAATAATGGTCTCAACTAAAAAAACAACCACGAACCATAATTGTCTTTAGTATGTCTCTGTATTTTGTTGACAATCAAACATAATAGACAAAGTCACAAAAGCAAAACCAAGCTTCTTCTATTTGCAAGGAACTTCGCCGTCTGCAACCATTCTTTTTTTAAAGAACATTAAAATGTAAGTATGATAACACACAATACTAAAAATAAGTTTTTAAGTCTATTTTGAAGATGTCAACCAAATTGAGAAACACATAAATTATAGATCACAAATTCAACATTTTTCTGAATGCTTACAGAGAACAAAAGCTGCAGCAAGGATTCTGCTATGTTTGGATTTATCCATAGGTTTGTTTCTTCAATCCACATATTCCTCTAGCTAGTGTGCTTCACCTCGTTCATATTTTTATCAATAAAACATTTTCATCAAGATAAAACTTGCAATCATGTTAGACAAGTATTGAAAGTATAATTCATAGAGCAACCATTTCAACTAGGTTTAGATAGCATATATTCATAACTATTTCAATTTTATGTGAACTACACAATATCTATAATGCATAATTGGAGTTAAACCATGATAGGGCTTGGATGAGAAACATGATAGGGCACCCGAAGCTATCCACATGCTAAGCCCAAGAGTGGATATACCATCCCTCTTGGCCCCATGTGGCAGTCCACCATCCATATGAGGTGGTGTGCTTAGTGGGTAAACTTGTACCTACCCTCCCTATCCATGCTACCTTATCCACCCTTCTATGATTGAGACCCCTTTAATCACAATGGTAGAGGTTGATGGGGAAACCACAATAGGGTGTCCTGAGCATCCCTCCCTTCTAAGCCCAAGGGCAGGATACACCTTTGCCCCCCTTGGCCCACATGTGGTAGACATATCAGTCATCCACCATGGGGTAGTGTACTTAGAAGAGAACCTCATCACAGTTTCCCCTCCTTGTATTCCCCTATTAACCCCCTCATGATTGATTGTAGCAATTCAAGAATCAGATATTCAATATTATTTCTCATATCCAATGTAGGGGAGGTTATGTATCAAGTATAATATTGCATTGCATATTATTATCTATGTCTATATGAGAATAATTAATCATAAGAGTACTATTATGCTGCATACCACAAATGGAGTAAGATTACTATTGCCTGCAGTAAACAATAATTTCATATCTGATCTATTTGCCTGATTGTTGATATATATATATATATATTAGGAGTTGATTTTCTCTTATGAGTGCTGATGCTGATTGAACTACTTTCCTTGATGCAGATGTAATTTTCAAGTCTAAAGAACCTACCATTGTGTCAAAAAGGCCAATAAGACCCCATTTTCATCTAAAACTTGTCTCTTTTGGTTGTAGAAGCATTTAAGGAAAAAAAAAATCACACAACCAATGATATGCCTATACCATACATATTTGAGTTAAAATAAAAATAAAAATTCACAAGGTTTTGAGACCATTGAACAATTTGGGAGATTGCTAATACATACACTCAATTTATAAAGTCTCAATTTGATGTACTTAATCTTTGAGAGGCCTATACAAAAGCATTTTGTAATTGCGAACTAAGATAAATTTCCATTTTTGGTAGTCTTCATCATGGATTATGGTATTAAACTCTGACATTCTATTATCAAGATAAATTCAGAGAACCATTTGTACTCGAAACAAGGGATAGTGAAAAATTACATTATGTAGGATCTCCTACCCTATCTCGTTGAATTCATTCCTACACCAAGTGACTATGAACAAAAGCGTAGGTATTTAACAACAATGACATGGTCCATGGACTAGTGATCCTCCTCTTGATACTCCATCTACAAATGAGAACATCTCTTGTACATGTTGCTACTTCAGAATTAAAAGTTGCTTCTTCTAGAACTTTCCATGATTCTTTGCAATAGGATTATATGTCTTCTAGATTCACCCCACTAGGACACATTCATATCAAGCATCTTTACTTTTTTGAAAAGTAGACCACATTTCAGATCTAGATGACACTATAATGACTTTGATTTCCTCTTGCAAGATATTCCTCCATCATGTATTGCTTCATTGAAGTTCAAATTTTCTTCTTCAAGGGCTCTCAATGATTATCTATATAGGATTCTTCGTGTCTATGAGATCCACTTCATTGGGAGGCCTACTTAAACATTTCACATCTATTTGTGGACTCTCACCTTTCAAACATTTCACATCTTATTGAGCTTCACTTTGTTTCGAGAATAGTTTAATATTCTCTACTTAACATGGCCAACCACGTGAAGGTGGAAGCTCATTTGGCCCCTCCCCCCCCCTAACATCACTCTAAATTCCCCATTAACATCTAACATTCATTCATTCTTTCATCCATTATTTAAATAAAACATTCATTCATTATCACATAACATTCATTAACACATAAAATTCATTAACTTTCATTAAAATGCAACATTCATCAATAATCATCAACACATATCATTCATGAACATTCATTAGCACATAATTAAATTCATTAACACATAAAAATCAGTCATTATCAAATAAGGTAGAGTACAATCATTTCTTTCTTTGTTTTTTCTTTGAAGCTATGAAAAGACTAAGTGGAACATCGGTTTCTTCATCATTTCCCCCACCTTCGGATGTTTTTCCCTCTTCTCGTTCTCTTGATGTATGCCTAGTCCTATACAAAGGATGAGGATGTTGAACCAAAGGGGGGTCCTCTGCAATAACAAAGAATTGGGTTGGGTTAAATTCAAAACATTTTTTTATTATTGTTACAAGTATTTCATTAATTTAAAGAACACAACCATTACACTCTTTACCTGATGGGGCCACATCATCTTCCACATCATTTTGTCTAGCCTCAACCTTGACATGCTGAGCACCCTCTAGATCCTTTGGAGTTGAAATACAAAACGTTACATTAATCAATACACCAATTGCAATTAAATTTGTTTAATGGAATCACAGTGGTCCTCTTTACCTGATTGGGGAACATCACATTCCTGATGTTGTCTACCCAGATCATGCTCCACTTGGTCACCACCGAGTACATGCTCTAAAATATTAACAATAAAGGTTACATTAATTACTACACTAATTTTCAATTTAAGATGTTTAATTGTATTAATAATTACATAAAAAAAATTGAATAGCAAATGAATACCTCCACTACTAGGATGCACATCCGGACCTTCATGTACAGGTTCTGTTCCACGATTATCATGTTGCATTCCAATGTCACACGAAGTATTATCATTGCTTGCTTATTTAAAAAAAATATAGTCACTTTATGTTGAAACTTAACATCAAATAGATTATTGGTTAAGTATTCAATTTGAAATAATTTTCATTTAGCTTAATTACCGTTGTGACAGATGCATCAGAATCTCGTGTTTGCCCACTCAATTCTCGTAGCCATTCAGCCACGGCTATATAGCCTTGCTGGTAGCCAATTCTCTTGTCATCTTCCATGGGCGCTCTATTGAATTCAGAGCCCTGCATTTTTGCTTAGTATTGTGAATTTTGCTTGTATTGTTTGATCAAAAAAAAATTGTTTACAATTTATAAATATTTTGATGCGATACTTAATTTACTGATTCTTACAATTTGTGTGGCAAGTTTCATATAACCACCAGAGCCGATTTTGTGTTGCCCATGCTTTTCTTGTCTTGCCTTGGTTTCCTTTGACGTGTCACTCAATCTATGAAAAGTTTGAAATATGTTAGATTATATAAATATAATGAATAATTAGTACATATTCACATTCTTAAAAGTATCACATACCTTCTTATGGCATTTGGTGGTGTATTTCCTTTTTTCCTTTCAATTCTCTCCTTTGCATCCAAAATCAGGTCCTTCCACTCCCTTTCTAGAATCATGGGGGGACACTCATACTTTATGTTCTTCTCTAAATGTGTCCTATATTGGTCCCTCACATATTTTAGATATGTGCCAACTTTTTCTAGGAGCTTAGTCTTGTCGAATGTGTCATTTCCAAACAACCCTACCATACGGTTTGTGAGTTCATCTTTTAACTTTTTTTCTTGGTCATTCCACCTTTAAAGCAAAAACAAACCTGTTAGATTTAGAAAGAAACTGAAGCTACCTTTGATATAGTTCAAGAAATGGATAAAAGGAAAACTATTCTAGCAATGATATGAAATCAAAATAGTGGATAAGGGTTAGTTCACGTATGATGTTCCACCTTTTACGTATGGTGGGCCCAAATATCTACAATGTAATGTCATTAAGATTTTTATAAAAAATATCATTTCCTACAAAAAAAATGTGGGATCATTAGTCCAAAATGAGTGATCAGTAAGTAAATTACAATTAGACTATATATAATAATATTTTTAAAGTACCTGGAACCTTCTGTATCTTCAAGGGAATCAATTCTTCGTTGCTCACCACCAATGTGGCCTGCAACGTTCCCGTACTAGCAATACGGGAAGATCCAGGAAATGATGGTATGTTATCAGCAGTACTCGCCTCTGGCGCATCCTCATGTGCATCTCCTGCCACTGTAAATGAATCCACTATGAAATGCCTCCAAGAAAGAACACTTCAAGGGTAATAAACACATAATGAAAGAGAGAGAAAAAGAGAGATCTACCACCAGTGGGTGGGTCAACACGAGACGGTGCAACAGATGATGTTTGCATGCTATGTGTTGCTGACATTACAGTCAGCAATACAGTTGGGCTCGACCTTGGACCCATGTCAGCACCTGAAGAGTAATACATTAAATATGTAAAACATTAAAAAAGAAAGTTCACAAGTCCAAAGGAGTGGTTTTAATATATAGAACATGGTCATCACCTGAACTATTTGTAATACCTTGATCATCACCACCAGGATGATGAGGCCCTATAAATTTCTGTAAAAACAACACATACATATTTTAGTTAATGACATAAAAGAGAAAAAAATATAAACCATTATTGAACTTTTGTTATGATTAAAGCTTTCATTACTGCTTACTTGCACGTTTTCCATTGTCATCAACAATAGTTGCACCCTCTTTGTTATCTCATCAATCTGAGGGCTTATGGTGCCAAATCAACAACCTCTTGCCTAATTTTTCTAATATTCTTTTGTACAAATTGCATAGAGTTTGCGCTAAGTGCAATGTCATCAGCGCATAACACTGTTGAGTGCCTCACATCCCTATGGAGGTGCTAAGGTACTGCAGGTTCCTTTCCCTTATCCCGAACATCCGTCTGTGACAAGAATATAATTAACACTATCAAAATTACTTCAAAACACTCAATAAAAGATCATAATGTAACAATTTGCTTCTATCTAATTTGTACAATTACAACGAGGTTTACCTGCTCTGTAGAAGTGTTGGGACCTACACCCCTATCTATGGTATGTGGTGGATCCATGTGGCCCTGTGACAAAGAAAAAATATAAAAAATGTTAGCGAAATGAAACCAATAGACTTAGCAAAAAAATTAATAATACAATGGTCTATTGGATTCATTAATTGGAAGTTGGCTTAAATGGTATATATATAGTATGTACCACCCCCATGATAGTAACTTTGTTTGTATCTATACGATTCAAATTGTAATTGATTAGCAGCTCTTCCCCTACACTTATTGATTTTATCGCACATACAAACACACAATTTCCCTCACGTAACTCAAATATGCAATTAGGTTGCTTATTAGTTGACCCAGGTCATGTACTATTTATAAAACCTACAATATTCCCTGTTTCTTTTGGCCTTCCATCAATGCATACAACCACTTGTTTACTTTGATCATTATCTTTTTGTTGTATATAATTGGCTGATAGTGCATACCTCACATACTTTTTTTATATCGAACAATCTGCATCCAATCATTATAATTGTAACAAGGTCCAACAAACTCCATCAATTCAACAACTTTGTTGTAACAGACCTTTATGCTGTCCATGAAAAATAGGCTATGTGATATACCATGTAACGACGAAGGTGCTATGTGATATATCCTCTCATTAACACAAAAATCAGTGTTTATTAGAGGAATTTCCTTGGGTACACATTGTTCTAGTAGATGTTTGTACCTCAAGGGCACCTCAATGTTGCCTTTGGTCTCATCATCATAAGAACATGACCCCCTTGAGCAAGAAAAAATTCCATGCGTTTATTGAATTTTCTTCTAATCTTTTGACCTCTAGTTGATCTCCCTATTTGAGATCTACTACATGTCTCACTTTCCTCTTCTATTCTTGCATTTCCCTCACTCGAGGAAGACACATCTGACAAATACCTATTTGGTGATACCTATGCACCATCAAATGAGAGAGTTAGTTGGTAATGAGAGAGATATTTTGCAAATGAGGGTAATATTGATGAAGAAGTTGGCCATAAAGTTGATGTTGAGATTAAAATTTGAGTAAGTCCAACTGAGGCCTCAAGTGTTGATAACTGTATTAGATTTGCTGCTAATGTTGAGGTTTGAAAAACTAAGGAAGTTTGTTTTTCTTCTAATTTTTTAAAAATATATTATTTCTATAAGGTGTATTGACTTATACCTGTCGATCCATGAGACTGTGTAGGATCCTCATCAAAGGGGTTCAGGTTCCTGCACCAACGATTAAGCATCATAAGCATTACATTTATAATTTGATAAACAATAAATATTGCAGTATCATAAGCATCATAAGCATCACATATGTATCATCATATATGTAATTGAGCATCATAAGAATCACATATTTATCATCATAAACATGTAATCCATCACATACGTATCATAAATCACCATCAATCACATAGCTAATAATTAGTCCAGATTCCATAAATAAACACAAAGTTA